>NC_141695.1:1434573469-1434847499 GCF_964263255.1 Lissotriton vulgaris | reverse complement strand
AGGGCGGGACAGGGAGAGCCAGGCACTTCCGCCCACTGGAGCGGTTAGCGCTCTAGCTGTTGTACGGGAAGGGCTATTTAGGCAGCGAGGAGCTGCAGGCGCGCTGCGGTAGGGAGGACGGTGGCAGAGTCTCCCCGACCCGCTTCACGCACAGTGAGACATTCCTGAGCTACGATCTATGTTGCTTTCCTGAATTTTTAAAGTTGCTTAATTTAATTTTAATCAAGTGCTTACCGCATTTTGCACCGTTGCTGTTTTAGATTTCTTTGTGCCATAAAGGGGAACTAAGGGGGCCGGCACTTATCTCAGGGAAGCCTGTGCTCAATGTTGTGATCCTGCCCGCCCCGGTCCGACTCAGTAGCCAGTACCGTTGAGCGGAGGGCGGGACAGGGAGAGCCAGGTACTTCCGCCCACTGGAGCGGTTAGCGCTCGAGCTGTTGTACGGGAAGGGCTATTTAGGCAGCGAGGAGCTGCAGGTGCGCTGCGGTAGGGAGGACGGTGGCAGAGTCTCCCCGACCCGCTTCACGCACAGTGAGACATTCCTGAGCTACGATCTATGTTGCTTTCCTGAATTTTTAAAGTTGCTGAATTTAATTTTAATCAAGTGCTTACCGCATTTTGCACCGTTGCTGTTTTAGATTTCTTTGTGCCATAAAGGGGAACTAAGGGGGCCGGCACTTATCTCAGGGAAGCCTGTGCTCAATGTTGTGATCCTGCCCGACCTGGTCCGACTCGGTAGCCAGTACCGTTGAGTGGAGGGCGGGACAGAGAGAGCCAGGTACTTCCGCCCACTGGAGCGGTTAGCACTCTAGCTGTTGTACGGGAAGGGCTATTTAGCCCTCTCGTCCCTCCGAGCGCGCAGCGGTCGCGCGCAGGGGAGCGCCTAAGGAGGCGCCCAAGACAAGCCAAAGAGAAGCCCATCTGCGCCCGTCCGCGACAGGACGGGGCAAGGGGCCATGACCCCTACATCTGTAGACAGAGGCTGCTGCACTCCAGAACGGGTTAGTTACTCAGCTCAAGCACTATTAGATCTTCAGACTGACCCTTTGTTGGGCTGTGCTAGGGAGACTGGGTCACACCTAGAAGGACCGTTCTCCTGTCGGCATTGCAAATTTCAGGCACCATTTGTTGATGATTACTATCAACCAGGAACTCTCGCTGCCGCCAACCCACAAATAGGGTGGAATAATTTGCTTTGCAATATTAGATCGCTGTCTAAACATCACACAGAGGTCTGGGATCTTATTTTCACGTTACAACCCGACGTGTGCTTCCTGACGGAGACGTGGTTAAAGCCCCATTCGGTCCTTGCAATCACCCTTGGGATACCAGAAGAGTACAAAATAGTAAGGATGGATCGACCCATAAAAATGGGTGGTGGTATTGCCATAGTTCATAGATGTAGCATTACCATCTCTATATTGGACCAATACTGCACTGCAGATATGAAAGTGATGATTTTTAGGATTGATACTTCGGCTAGGACTAATTGGAAAGGGGCCTTGGTCTATCGCTACCCTGGCCCTTGCACGACCTTTTCTGTTTCCTTAGTGGAAGCATTGGCCTCACATATTAATCCTGGCAATGATTTCTTACTTTTAGGGGTTTTTAATGTATACAGTGAACGACTGGATAATGTGGAGGCCCAGTCCTTGTTGGCCGATCTTTCACTACTAGGGCTAACGCAGTAAAACACTGGCCCCACTGATCGGGCAGGACATACATTAGACCTAATCCTCTCTAATTTCCCTAAAATTGTGTGCTACCCTCCTCAACAGGTCAATTGGACAGATCATTCAATAATAGAATTTACGATGCCCAATCTGACCAAACCCTATAACCTGCCCTCATCGCTACCTTTGTGGCAGAGACAATGGCATAAAATGTCAAAGGAGGTCTTCCAAGAGACATTTGTTGAATCCTGTATCGCACCTTCTGACAATATCGAGATGGCCCTATCCAAATATAACCTTGCCATCCATTCAGTGGTAGAAACCATCGCCCCCCTGAAATTATGTAAATTGCGCATTGCGCAACGGCAAGAAGTATGGTTTTCTGTCCAATTACGCAAGAATTACATTGCCTCTCAACTTACGGAGGCAGGCAATGCCCCTAAGGTCCTGTACCAGATCCTTCAAACTTTCATTAAACCTACAGCCCGTGAGAGCCCCGATGTATCATCACAACAATTGTGTGACAACATTTCCCTCCATTTTACTAATAAGATATACAGGATTTATGACAAAATCTCTGACTCTAGTCCATCCACGGGGCGGCCATTGGTTCCACCTCAGGAAAAGAGGTGAGACAATTTCACTATACTTACCAAGTTTCCGGCTGTTTCTGTGGATGAGGTGGAGGACCTTATTGGTCAAATTAAGAGTGGCTGTCCATCAGATCTCATTCCAGCTAGAACTATGCCAGTGGTTGGCAAGGTGCTCGGCCCTGTGATCCTGTCCCTAGTCAACCTCTCGTTCTCCGAAGGCCGAGTTCCACAGGAATGGAAGAAGGCACTGTTGAGACCCATTCGGAAGAATTCCTCCATTCCCTGGACTGATCTGTCCAACCTCAGGCCAATTTCTCTCCTTCCATACCTGAGTAAACTGACAGAAAAGCACGTCAATACACATCTGTCGAGCTTTATCGAACGAACAGGGAGTCTGGACTATTCTCAGTCCGGCTTCAGGCAAAATCATAGCACTGAATCCGCTCTTCTGTCCGTCACAGACGATCTTCGTATGTCACTGGATAATAAGTATGGGCGGAAAATCCGTTCCGCTCGCGGATTTTGCGGATTTTCGGTAAATTCGCAATCCGCGAGATTCGCGAATTTCCCGCAAAATCCGCAAATCCGCGAGCAGCGGATTTTATGGCTTGCTCGCACTGTTCGCGTGAGTTCGCGGCTTCCCAGTTCAACTTCGCGCCCCGCGAATAAGCGCTAAATTGCAGAAATACGATCTTAGCAAAACTGAAACTACTTACCAGGTTCAAAAGTTCAAGCTCATCATTAGTAGCCATTTCCTGTAGTGCTTCCTGAGGGGCCCCTCCAGAGTTCAGTTGCCTACTTGCAACTATTATGTGACCCTGCCCTGACCCTCAGAATAGTTACACATATGCCACAAAGGTCCTGAATTACAGCTAAGGGAGACAAGCAGGAGCCAGGCTGGGAGTTCAAATCCAGTGACACATTAATCAGCCCCTAATTCATTATTGTCAGTTGGGGCAGGGCAGGTGTTGTAACTAATTTTGCAACAATGAAAGCACTTAGCAAGTGCAAAAGATCACTAATCAGGAAGCACTAAGGAAGCAGGTGCCAGCTAAAAAAATATTCTGTGACACATTAATCAGCCCCAAATTAATTTAGGTCACTTGAGGCAGGGAAGGTGTGCTTTGCTTTGCCACAATAATGTACACTGGACAACCAGAGGGTGCTGTGATGAAACAGAGGGTGGCATGGGTGGGCCAGAGGGTGGCATGAGTAGTCAGAGAGTGGCAGTGGTGACAGAGGGTGGCAGTGATGAAGAAGAGTGTCCCAAACAGGCTGGACACGTAGAAACAACAAGTTCGCAAAACTTGCGACCCGACAGGTAAGTTCGCGTTTGCGAAATTGTACAAAAACCCTCGCGAACTGGCAGAAACCCGCGCGAACACAAAAAAATAAAAATACGCAAATTTGCGAGAATTCGCGGATTTTGCGGATTGCGAGTTTGCAAATCCGCAAAATTCACGAACGTGAGATTCGCAAAATTCGCTTACTGGATAAGGGACATTCAGTGGTTTATCTGGCTGCACACAGTGCATTAATATGGGTGCATTTCGATCTGCCCCAGTAAAAATCACAAAGGGGGTGCCACAGGGCTCATGCTTGAGCCCTACACTCTTTAATTTCTATGTGGCCCCCCTAGCCAGGATTATGAGAGCTTTTGGTTTCATCCCAGTGGCATATGCTGATGACACTCAGCTCCTCTTCCCTTTTAAATCACTCACCCCTGTGGTCAAACAGACCTTTTCTGAAGGCATGAAGGCGGTCTCAGAGTGGATGACCTCGAATCTCCTACAGTGCAACATGGGAAAAACTGAGGTTATACTCTTTGGAGAAGCCAAAATGCTGTGGACCCCTGATTGGTGGCCTTCCGATCAAGGTTCTGCTCCAAGCCCTAAACAGGTGGTGAAGAACTTGGGGGTACGACTGGACCAAGATCTATCTTTGAAGGACCATGCAAATTACACAATAGGGTCCTGCTTTCACGTAATCGGATTACTCCGTAAAGTGTTCCCCCTACTTCCAGATACCACTAGAAAAACTTTGGTCCAGGTTCTGGTGCTCAGCCGCCTGGACTACTGTAACGGGCTGCTGGTATCGGCCAATGAGGGTGTACTTAGCAGGTTTCAAGTGGTACAAAACACTACTGCATGGTCGGTTCTAAATGACCCTCCCAGATCCCCCTCACGTCCCCTGCTAGAAAAATTGCATTGGTTACCAATCCGCCAAAGGGTCAAATTCAAGACATGTTGTGTGGTCCATAAGGGTCTACATGGGCTGGGTCCCTCGTATCTGGCTGAAAAATGTATTCCTTATACCCCAGCCCGCACCCTTCGTTCCAGCAACCAGATGCTTCTTCAAGTCCCTTTGGTAAAAAAGGCAAGACAGGGTGGTAAAGCCTTATCTTCCATTGGTCCAGCACTATGGAACAACCTCCCCATCTTTCTTAGGCAGTGTACAGACCACTTAACGTTCATGAAAAGGCTGAATCCCTTTTTGTTTCAGTCTTAGTCTCTCACCTAGATCTTAGCTCTTTAATTCCATCTTCCCGGGCGTTGGGCGCAGAGATACTCCTTCGGGAGTCGATTCAAGCGCGGTACAAACCCACAAATAAATAAATAAAACAAATAAATACAACTTTCCCTTTTGCATTTATTGAGTCTTAATACTTTGTCTCAATTCAGGTGTTCTGCTTTAAAATTACCATAGTTTCCGGCCCTGGGTCTGGTTCAGGCGCGGATGAGCACAGACGGACTAGCCTCTTGGGGCACCCGCTGCGCGCCCCTTGCTGCGAGCTTGGTCTTTCATAGTTTCATTTGTTTTCTGTGTAAAATATGAATTCTTTGCCTCTACCTCATATACTCCCTCTTGTTCTCGCGCTCTTTTTCACAGTTTCTTCTTGCTGTTCCCTGTCCTTCTTAAGCGTCATCTTGTTCTCATTCTGTTGCTTTGCTACCACCCAATTTATGGAATGTACTTCCAGTCTATATAACATCAGCCTTGTCTCTACCTTGCTTTAAAAAGCTTTTAAGGAAACACATATTTTCATTGTGGAAATAGAACTTTTTCACTCTCGTGTATCGATCTGTATTTCTGGTCAAACGTGTATAAGTAAATAAATAAACATTATGAATGGTCTACTTGAAGGAGGCAATGTGGGAAAATAAGAAAATACACATATAAATCAACCTCAGCTAGTAGAGCAATTCTACAGGTGAGAAAGACATCACATACTCATAGATTAGAGATTCCGCTCAGGTCAAAGCAATATATGTATTTGTAATGTACTGTAAAGTAATGGTCTATTTGTATAGCGCGACTATCACTCTGAGGAGCATCTTGGCGCTGAGGTTTGTTGGTAACAAGGACCCCCTGATACGGATCGGTATCCTGGGACAGGGTAAACAATATATGAAAAATAACGCTCCCAGGCGTACACTACAGAAATTACACAATAGATTTAACAAACAGACTAGTTCGGTTTAGGAAAAATACATTTTTTAATTTGATTAAAAGAAGATATTAAAATTCAGTGCATTGGTCAAAATTGATAAAATAACAATACAGTGATACATATGTATTCATAAAGCAGATTAAAAAGAGGTTAGATGGCATCCGGTCGACGCGTTTCGACATACAAAATATCCCTTCATCAGGACTTTTACCATCAAAATTCTGTAAAAAAGATCATAACAGGATATTAATGTTATTGAATTCCTATCGTGACAGATTACAACCGAACTAGTTACATGTTTGTTCCACCATTCTATTGGTAAGAATCTAGTATTCTTTTTACATTCTTGATATACCGCTTTAATAAAACATCTCAAAAACCTATGCGTATACATTAATCTAAACAACAAGACATGATGTGATTTATGTTCGTAAGTCTAGCAAGGACATCCTGACAAAAAAAGTTTTATCATAATCATAGAGTGTAGCAAACATGATTCTACTGAAGACATTTTAAAAAGTTAGTACCATTGTGAACAGTCATTTTTTGTATATAATCAAATCTAAAGAAATAAATCCAATGATGTTATTGATGGTCATCCTACATTATGACATATGCCAATCTTATGATTAATTAGTACATTTTACACACAACATATTTCACTGTTATGATTGGCTTGCTTACATATGCCTATTGCTAGACCAAGAACAGGGCCTACTCACTCGTGATTACTAAAGTAGTAGGGCTGGTTTACTGCTAACGGTAAGGAGGGGAGATCAGATCAGCGTTTTGCAGAGAGTGTCCGGTGCACCGAAGATCCAGGTTTTTAGTGCCGTCCTAAACAGGGACTCTGATCTAATCTGGCAAAGTTTTGGAGGAAGTTTATTCCAAGCTTTGAACCTAAGTCTGTGAGCGATTTTCCTTCCTTTGACACCAATCTGAAGGCAGGTATTTTCAGCAGATTTGCATTTGCTGATCTTAAGCTTTGGGAAGGAACATAGCGCTTAAAACCAGTTCGAAGGTATTGGGGGCCCAGAAAATGGAAGGCCCTAAAAGTGATGATGAGGACCTTGAACAAGACGTGTTTGTTAATTGGTAGCCAGTGTAGGATATCTAGCGTTGCTGTTGCGGAGGATTGCCTGGGACATTTCAGTACCAGCCGTGCAGCCGCATGCTGGACCATCTGGAGCTTATGCAGTACTGATATATTAGTTCCTGAATATAGACTGTTGCAATAATCTAGCTTGGAGGTGATAAGGGCAACGGCGACAGTTTGCCTTGTAGAGATGGGAATTAGATCGAAGAATTCCTTAAGGCTTTTTATGATGTGGAAGCAGGTATCGGCAACTGCCAGGGATTGCTGTTTAAATGATATGGAGATGTCAAATTTTATTCCAAGATTCCTAACCACGTTCACTGTCTTTGGAGGGGGAGTAGTATTTGCTTGCCACCAGAGTTTATGCGAGAAAAGGTTGGCCTATTGGTAAAATTTCATTTTTTTCAGAGTTACACCTCAGGTGGTTATAATTCATCCAACTGAAAGTCGCTGTAAGACAATTGCAGAGATTTTCTTCCGCCTGGGTAGTATCATTGTCAAAGACCAAGAGTAGCCGTATATTGTCCGCGTATGATATGGTATTTATATTAAAGGACGATATTAGTTTAATATAGGCATTAAAGAGTCTGGATAAGACTTAAACCCTGGGGAACCCCTGATAGAAGTGCCTTTTCCTGAGAGTTATATTAGCCTAATGTGATCACTTGACGGCGATCTTGCAGGAAATTCTTTATCCATTCTAGGACAGTGCCAGATATGCCATATGATGTGAGATGGTCTAAAAGAATGACGTGAGACCGTATCGAATGCAGCCGACAGGTCTAATAACACCAAGACTGCTCTCTTTCCCTGATCAAGGGCTGCTCTTAGGGTTTCAGTCGTATACAATAGTGCGGATACCGTGGAGTGTTGTGCTCTGAAACCTGATTGATTAGAGTGCAGCGAATTAGTTTTCTCCAGAAATGTTGTAAGATGCCTGTTGACACATTTTTCAGTCACCTTACACAGACTAGGGAGGAGTGAGATGGAGCCTAGGTTAGACAGAGTAGTAGGATCCACCAGTTTCTTTTGGAGTGGTTTTACTGCAGCAAGTTTCCACTCTATTGGGATCTTTACTGTGGAAAGGGAAGAGTTGATTGTTACTTATATTGGGATTCACAATGTCTATGAAAGTGTGTAATAGGGTAGGGGGGCAAGGATCAAAGGGACATCCTGATTTAGTGGACATAATCGCTAGGCACGATTCTTCCATTGTAATAGGCTTAAAGATCAGAATACGTGCTCTGCCTATGTCTCCGGAGATTTTATAGGCTTTCTGCTCGGGCAGAAACACTGATGATAATGTTTTAAAATCGTCAGCAATTTAGATGATGAAATGTCTCTAGGTGACTCATGAAATAACAAAGAAGGAAATGTCCTCCTGCACCATGGAAAAGGCATCAGCAAAGGAAGTTCTCAACTCTGCATGAATGAATTATACATACAACGGAAACACCATTTTTTGTGTCCCTGAGTCCGTTTAACATTTTCTCAAAAACCATATTTTGTTCTCAAAAAACAGTGTTTCAATTTGGATGATTGAGCTCAGTTCCCACAAAAAAAACCTTGCATTTTTGTATATAAAATACTTTTTTGTCATCCAAGAACCAACTATTCTTTAATAGTAAAGACAAAGGTTTTGTCCCCAAAATATCAGCCTGTTATGTTTTTCAAGTATTCACAGATACTACAGCAGCAGAAGCACAACACTGACTCACGTGTTTGTGTATTTCATGCACATATAGGGATGTCTATTGTATGCTTGTGCTAACTTCAATTTAAGGCCTGCTGAACATCTGCCAAAATATCCATCAGGAGCCAAGGGTGCCTATCATATGCCAGGAAGGGACGCCACTGAGTGTTTCATATTAGGGCCAGGGATGATGTCTAAATGTCAATGATGTCCACCATATGGTATGACCATCAATATACCAAGGATGCACTCCATGAGGCTTAGGATGGCGATAAAATGCCAAAGCCAGCTACCATAATGCTTGAAATGCACACAGTACTCAAAGGCTGCGGCCACAATGCCCTGAATATACACAATGCAACACGGTGGGGTGAATGTCCAATGCCAAATGTGGACCTTTATTCAAAATGATTTTTAAAGGGAGAAGGCTTCCCTGACAATTTCTTTAGAAAATGTGATGGTACCCAATGGGATATAAGTGCAGGTTTACATGCGGGGACCTGCATGTAAACTGCACTATCAGGGTAAAACGATCCTTCATGTTTCATCTGCATGCAGTTGCCCTTGCAAAGTGCTGCCACGTCACCGTTACATTTCCAGTCCTTGCGCATATAAGCAAAACATGCCATTCACGGTTCACAACACAAGACTTCTTCCAACCATATGCAATAAAGTGAGTGGCTACATATTCCACTAGCCAGAAAAGCACTCTTGGGGTCCCACCAAGAGGTAAGAAAGTGCTTCACAAATTCTACAATAATCAGATTGTTTACCCCCAAAGCATTATCATTTTCAACTCAGAATGTATGTTGTAGTCATTGAAAAAATAGCCTTTTTAAATAGGCTTACCAAGCTTGACCCCCCCTGGTTTTAAAATGTTTTAATTCATCTAGTTAACAATGTGCAACGAATAAACAAAGGTATGCCCAGTTAACTAATATGTAGAATATGAGGTATAACAAAAAAGTGCTAAATGCTGATATTAGATTGAAGTTCCAAATGCACAGGGCACAGCAGTGCATAACCTCTTAATTTTTCCAATCATTAGTTTGCGTTTCCTTGCATCTCAGGCATAACTGAATGCTTAAGATGCATGCTTTGTTATGAATGTAGGCTCAAGTTTTGCCTCAGAAGTCACTGCTTTGAAATGATAAATAAACATGAATGTTTGATTTATGTATGGGAATGTTTTTTATTGTTACTTAACATTTGTATGGGGCATAAACTGCCATTTGGATGTAAATTTGGGGCAGTGGTGTTATTCCATCATCAGCGAGGTGTAGTCTGATGGATGGCTCTGTGAGGATTGTCTCTTTGTCAGTTGAATGGGATAGGAAGGAAGAAAGTTACCAAATGTTTTGTACGGATCAGCTTATTTGCTTGGTATGAAGGCCTTCTGCTGGCAATAAATAATTAGGTAATACTTAATTAATGGCAGCAGGTACTGTTGAGTACCGTAAAACATACATTGTACATTAAAAATTGATATGCCCATACAAGGACATTTGGGATCACAAGGCCCAGACTTCACCACCAGAAGGCAGGCCACGTTCTTAGCGCCAACGAGAACCCATGCCATGCCACCACTCTTTGGGCGGTCTGTTAAGTACGTTCCATTTTGCTACGGTCCTGTGGGGGCAGATTTACAATGAAGTGCCGTAGCGCTGCAACACATGCCCTTTGGTTGTGCCACGCTGCAGCACTCCCGAAGCACAGGAATGAAACATATTTACAAAAGTATGCAGCATTCGTGTGCTTCCCTCTGTGCTGGAACACAGCTGGTTAAATATACTGTTACTTGTTCCCTTCCTCCCTGTCAATACAGGCTTTCCACATTCAGGCTAACATTGGAAGTCCTGATGATGATCCATTAATACAATTGGATCGAAACGCCGTCGACACAATATGTGGGTTAAACAATAAGTGTACTATTATGTGCCAAAATTGTATGTTTCCTGCATATGTGAAGCAATTGTACGCTAAATACTCTCTTTGCTCACGCCCTCTAATTGCCTGAAATACCACTGTAATTGTATGTTTTGAATGTATGTGTAGCATCGAGGATGCAGGACTGTGTCCCACTGCTTTATTGTTTGTTCGTCTGATTAAGTACATTTTCAATAGATTGAATTAAATTCTAAGTCCGGCTGGACTTTCTTCTTGTTATAGAGTTCATTGTGGCCTATAATTATTACAAAGTCATATTCCCTGTTGTCAAGGACCAATTGTTCATAGGTTAATTGATACCCCAGGTCCTTGGTTACCTAGTGGGTTCCCTTGTTTTTTATAAAAGGAACACAAACTGCAGCATTGGCCGGCGCAGACACCCTTGCACCATGGTGCAAGGATGCCTGCGTCACGGGGAGATTGTTTTTGTATAGGAAGGGGCACCATCCTGTGCAAAAACAATCACTACAGGCATTTTCCTCTTCTAATGTGTGCTGTAGAATGCAGCACGCTTTGAAAGAGGAAAATACCAGGATACATTAAAACATTTCTCCTCGTTGTGCCTCACTACGCCGAGGCAGAGCATAGACACGCATTTCCAGATTTACGATTCCTCGTAAATCTGGAAATGTGTCACATTCCATGGGTGTTGTGTGATAATACTCCCATGGAAAGACCCTTCCACTCAAAGCGCTGCGTGTGAAGGGGCCATATTTACAAGGAGAAGAAAAGTCATGCAGGGTGGCTTTTCCTCTCCTTGTAATTATGGAGAAGTAAAGTGACGTACTGGAGGTGCAGGTGTGCTTGTAAATCTGCCCCTGTTTCTTTTCATCTATGCATCTGCGAGCTTTACTCATCTAATATGAGGAAGCAGAAATTAGAAATTAGTAAACATATTCCCAGCACTGAAGGTGGAAGTACGAACTTGGAGTTTTTTTTCAATTAGCTGGGGGTGTTATTGATAAGGAGATCCAGTTAGCAGAGCAGTGGTCTCTCCCTCACTGCCCCTTCCTCATCCCCCGCGCCTTCTGCTTCTACATCTGCAATCAGTCCTGATGGCATCTTGCCAAATCAGATATTGGATACTGAAGTGGGTGTTCCTCGTATCTATAATTGCAGTGTGATAACTAACTCAACCTCTCCTAACCACTCACCTGTAACTAATTCGGACACCATCTGCAAAATGGACAAGCATTTGCAATGCAATCTGTGTCACATTTGTGAAAGTTAGAGCTACTGGCCTTGTAAACGAAAACTTTTTTTACTTTTTTTTGTTTGTTTGTTCGCAGTGGAGTGATTATATAAGTGAACCGGCAACCCCGCCCCTCCCATTCCCCACTCCCCACAAGAAAGTTAATAGGTTAGGGTATTTTAATTCCTTTATTTACTGCACACTGGTTAGTCTTAAGAGCGGTGCGTGAGTACACAACACACGTCCTGTCTTATTGGTAGAAATAGGGATGACCAGATGGGCTGCTGGGTGGACAATACATGGGTGAGTAAGTTGGGTAGTGACAGGTAGGACAGATGAGCCCATATAGAGATGGGCATAGTTTGTACATGTAAAGACAAACATGCGTACAATTGGCGTTAAGTAACCACCTATATATTACACCCATGTATCTCTACATACCTGAATGCACGTTTTACCTAAATTCCTTTGGTCCACTTATACACAGGTACACATATGCTTGTGACTGTGTGTGTATTCGCAGTGCAAATGTACACACACACAGATATGGTTCACCATGCCCTCTAGTATGGATGTGTATGCATTGTGTGCATGTATTTTCCGACAAACATTTTAAACATACGTTGCTGAAATATTTGAATCTTTCCCCCACTTTGTATTTTACAAGAACAGACACTTCTGTTGAAGTTCATAGTGGTCCTTTAAATACGAAAATGAAAGACCCCTCAACCCCCATACACACCCTACCCTAGACCACATGATTCAGTAAATAATTAATGCAAACCAGTGGTAGCTGGTGACATTTGAAAGTGGTGAGGCGGAAAACAATTGTTGGACAGCACTGTAGCGAGCAAACCCGAACCACCTGGGGGGTATGGGGGTTTCTCCCCCCAGACAATTTTGAAAAAAGAGTGGGCAAATGGTGCATTTTCAAGCAAATTTGAGAAAACTGTTAATAAAGCAATTGTGAATCTGTTCTAACAAAGACTTAAACATACAGCACCTCTTGAGCTAGGAAAGGTGCTCAGTTTCGGACAGACACAAACATACAGCACCTCTTGAGCCAGGACAGGTGCTCAGTTTCGGACAGATACGAACACACAGCATGCCTTAAGCCAGGACAAGAGCTCAATGCAGGGACAGACGCGAAACTACAACACCTCTTGAGCCAGGAGAGGAGCTAAGTGCAGGGACAGACACAAACATACAGCATGTCTTAAGCCAGAAGAGAAGCTCAATGTAGAGACAGATGCAACTACACAGTTTCTCGTTATCCAATGCTGGAACAGACTCAACCATACAGCAACTCCAGATGCATGGGAAGGCTCTCCACAAACTACAACTCGCTATGCCGAAGGGACAGTAACACTGCGCAGTGCGTCATGAGCTAACTGAAGTGATTATTAAGTGAAACAAGCAATTTGATGGTATTTCACTTTTTTCACGGCACAATTCTGGAAAATAACCTTTGTCCCTAGTTTGCAGCCAAGACTAGCGACTGATAACACAAACTCGGAAGTCAATATTGTTAAAATAGTTTCATATATATCATAAAATCATCACTGCACTGTCTGTCTGCTCTTACGACAGTTTGCTGGTGCTGACTCGACACCCCCTTAGTAACCTGGCTTTATCAATAAGCCCGAGTTAAAGCCAGGTATCCGTCAGCTCTCAGCCTTCTGCTTACTGTCTGTGTGACTTCAGCAGCAACGCAAAAAAACTGGAAAAGGCTGCAGACAGTGCACGGAAATTAAATAAATTTAATAAATTCAAAAAAATTAAATAAATTCACCACTGCTGTATAAACTACACTGGCTTCCCATAAAGCAGAGAGTGAACTACAAAAACCTCTGTATAGCCACAAAGCTATGCACGGCCTGGCACCTGTATACATAAAAGAACGCCTTGAGGCCTATATCCCTGGACGATCACTAAAGTCCTCTGAGGCACAACTGTTGTCATGCCCCCGGTACAAACTGTCCTCTAAGGGCGGTAGATCTTTCTCAGTGCTGGTTCCACAGCTTTGGAATAAACTACCCGAACACCTCCGTAAAGAACCCAACCTGCTCCACTTTCGGAAATCGCTCAAAACCCTTTTGTTTAAAGAAGCATTAAATGTAGTTTAACCTTTGATGACCCATGTGCCTTTAACACACTCAGCTACCGTTCTTCTTTCCTGGTTCCAAGCGCTAAGAGACCCGTCGGTGATTTGGCGCTATATAAATCGAAACTAACAATAACAATAACAATAAAAGGACAAACCTTTACTGTTTTGTTCATAGGTTATCTTGGCCGAACACAGTGAGTGGCATGTGATGTGAGGCTAATTTAGACACTCTCACTAAGTTCCATAAATCAAGAAACAGAAAGTCTAGGAAAATGTTGTCATTTCTTCAACATCAGCCTCCACATTTGTTAAGTGAATGCTTTGCTGTTATTGAGCAGGCATGTGCAAAATAGATCCAAGAATGCCAGGACAATGCTAGAATTTCCAGATAACCAGGGACTATTTAAATATGGTCAGTTTAAATGTACTATATGTAGACAAATCTTACATGGAAACAGACGCTTGTGGGTGGGGGCCGGGAGAGTTTAAAATAAAGAAAAAAGAAAAGTTACCTGACCGGGTCTGAGCCGCTTCTCCTCCTGGGCCGGGGTCCCGTGTTGGCGCCTTTAAATTCTGAACAGGAACAGCTGCATCACTCCCAACCCCTCTCAGCCAATACTAACGCTGCTCCAGCAGCAGCAGGATTGGTTTAGCAGGGATACTCACTGCCTGCCCTTTTGGAGACGGAGGGTTGCGGAGTTGAACAACCCTCGTTCTCCTAATATGCAGCCATCAGCCAGAGCAAACACTAGTGTGCATGACTGAGCTGGTCGGGAAAATTCTCCGACCTAAACACAACATGTACACTTGTGGTGAAGCCTGCTGCGTGCTCTGTGCCACCCCCCGGTCTGACAATGCATGTCAGTCAGCATGGCGCCGGACCGCCCACCCCCTTCAGACTCTGAAGGGGGTGGGCAGTCCGGCGTCATGCCAACTGACATGCATTGTCAGTTCAGACAGGTCAGACAGAGCCGCAGAGGGAGCTGCGGGCGAGGCTTGTGGGCAACACCACAGCGCCCTAATGGATGCACCGCTACTGATGTAGACGTTGTAGAATAGAAATGTATTAGTCAGGAAAATCGCAGACATGGTCTACCTGTGTCTGACATGAAATTTAACTTAAAAACACAAGCCTATGACAGTGGGATACACACATTCTCCTGGAAAACATGACATTTTTAGTTAAAAGGCAAGAAACGATAGAGGTCCATGTGCGATGATAACAACATTGAAAGCAGTAGCGGTCCCGAGTGCAACAGGACGTGCTGCAAAGGAGACCATGACAGGATGGCATGAAGAGCGCAGCTGGGGATGACATCCATATGGCGAAGGTATAGGCCGTGTGGCTCTCGGGCAACGGGTCACACCGAAAACAGAGTTTTGCTTTAATCAGATTGAACTTGAATTGGTTAAGAGTAGATGACCTGAAATCTTGTTGACCCGAGGCACTGATGTTTCCAATGTGGCCTTAGGCCTGGTCACTGGCTCACTCAGGCGGAGAAGCTTGTGGAATCCATTGTCGCATATTGCCTTGCAGAGGCGGGGGTTGAGAGGCAACCTGAGCGGTTATCGCAAGTGTGCTGCACTATGAGGATCCGCTGAGAAGAGGCTGGCAACAAATTAAGAAAAGAAAAAGAAAAAGAAATGCAGGGAGCTTCCATGTAATACACCAAATATATAGGCGGGCAGCTGCCATGCTTAATAAAGAAAAAGCCGGCAATGTTGTAAAGGCGGCCACCCACCTTTCTTTTTTATTTATTTACTTTGGAAGCATTTGCGGTACGCCACGCTTTAGCTTCACATGTTGAATGCTAAAGCGTGGCATGCCGCGAATGCTACAAAAGTAAATAAATCAATAAAAAAAGACACTGTAAGACAAGCAACCACCGACCTGGGTGTAGCGAGGGGAGCTGAGGAGCTCCAGTGCCTTCCCTGCTGCCAGCGTAACTCTTCCTGCCTGCTGTCACCTGGCCCCTCTGCCTGCGAACATCTCGGCGGACCGGGGACTACATCCCCCAGCAGCCTTTGCTGGAGGAAGCCGCGCACGCCCTGTCCCGCCCCCGGAGGTGCTCTAATACCAGCAAGAGCCCCCACGTCGCGGGAAGCGCGCGGGCAGCGCCGGGCAGAGCCCGGGCAGAGGGCGGGCCGTCTTTGGCCGTCTGGGGCCGACCGAGGCCGGGCTGGGCCACACATCTAACGTCTGCCCATTCATCATCGAACTGCGGGAAACAGGATCCAAGTTCTAAAAGGTACCGGGTGGTGCGAAGGGACCCATGAGTATTTAAACCCTGTTTCCATATTCTGCCGTACTGACCCATTTGTAACAAGGCCCCGAGAGTGAATTAACCTATCTGCCTTCCTCTTAACAATGGGCAAGAGAAAAACTATGGAAGGGATGGCTCAACAGTCTCTACCAAAAAAAGGGAAAAAGGCGAAAAAACTGACCCACCCTGGCTCAAATTGTACCTTGACTCGCATTGAAACTCTCGTCAATGACCTTGAGGAAATATTGATAGATAACCCCAATACCCAACAGGAGAAGAACCCTGATAGTGGGATAGAAAGCCAAGGACAGTGCCGAGGGAAAGTGATACCAGCTATTTTCAATAGAAAACCCCCCCAAAACGTAACCACTTGTATTATTCATAATTCCCAAGAGGGAGGGCCCGGGCTGGATTCTCCTGACATCCCTGAAGAGAATAGTACTGTAACTAATGTGTGTGGAAGTATTGATCAGGGGGGCAACACAAAAAATGTAGGGGAGCCAGCCACAATGTGCACTAATAAGTTTGCTGTCCTGGAAGGAGAATCTGGGGAAGCCGCAGATGTAATCGCGCGGGCTATTAAAAGTGGTAGCAAAGCTACGGATGCTAGTACAGACCTAGAAGATGACTGTCTAAAATGTGGGTCTTTTCACAGGGCGATCTTAAAAAAATTAGAGAAACTACAAAGGGACATAGTATTCATAAAGAAACTACTTAATCCACCAACTCAGAAGGGAAACATTGACATAACAAACACCACTCAGCAGCCTGAAACACCCACAATACCTACGACAAAACCTAATTTAACCAAACGCACAATTCCTGGATTGCCCAACAAAAACGTTCCAACTAAAAAAGGGCAGCCGGTTAGTGGTGCGGGAGTGTTAAGTAGGACTGATGTGCAGCATAGCCGTAACACTAAATCATATGCGGAAATCACAATGTCAAAAGGCCCTGCACTAGATAACAAGACTGCGAATAATCAGGTATCTTTCCCTAACGGTATAAGGTTGGGAAGCCGTGGGGACTCTAAGACAGGCCAGAACACAACACCCCAATCCAGTGTGATAAGGAACCCAGTTACAACAGTCTATATGACAGGTGTTCCTAAATTACACTTGAATTCTGAACAAGAAACAAGAGATTCAATTCATAACAAAGCTATCCATTGGATAAGACATGTGAGGGGCTGTAGATCTATCATAAGGGAGGATATAACTAGCATTAAGAGACTGTCCCTGTCGAGCTCGCACACTGACTGCATCGAAATCCAACTTTGTAACAAATTCCTGGCAGAGAATCTAGTGACGTTAGAGTTTCGAACTTGCCCCCCGAGACACTCTAATATACAGATTAGATCGTCCCCTTGGTGGTCAATCACTCAAGATGATAATTTTTCTGATCTAAATAGAGTAGATTGACTAAATAATGGTAATTATTATATTGATCCGGAAAGTAGCCTCAATATGGGCATTACGGGAAATTTAACCACCCCAGTGAATGAACCTTCTGGCACTGATGTCACAATCCTCTCAAAGCAGAATAGAACTGGAAATAATATAGAAGTGGGGGACACCTCAGATACAATTCGTATCCTCTCCTGGAATATCGCTGGCCTCAAAAAACACCTGGTAATTCCAGAATGGAATGATTTTATTGAGAAACATGAGGTCTGCATGTTCCAGGAGACCTGGAGTACGACACCCCTGTACAAATCAGGTTACTCTACTTTCTTCGCTCCTGCTGTCAGCCAAGGTAGGGGCCGCCCATCAGGGGGCCTTATAATATGGGTCAAAGTAACAATGAATCTAGATATTACCTGCCATAATACAAATTCAGAAGATATCCTGCATCTATCTTTTAAGGGTCCGCTAAAGGGCAACAGAGTAGATCTGTTTAACGTCTATGCTAGAGGAGCGCAAGCTTGCAAAAAATCAGAAACTATATCTCTATTGGAAACGGCTCTAGAGGGTACCCCCCCAAGATCCAATATCATATTGGGAGGAGACCTCAATTGCACGTATGAACCTCTAACGGAGGATGACCTACTAGGGGTCACTGAGGAGGACATTAAACAGTCTATCCCCCCATTGAATCTAAAACCCATTAAGAGATGGTCGGTTAGAGCATTGCAGATGAATGCTCTGACATTGGAATATAATTTGCGTGCTTTAAATGGCAGAACAGCTTCAGACCCTAACGGGGCCATGACTTTCAATAGCCCCAACGGCCAATCCCGTATTGACTACATTCTCCTGGACACAAGATTATGGGGGAATGTTGTCGACATGGATGTTAAGCAGATGCCAGACAGCGATCATAATCCTCTCTCCGCTGAAATTAGATGGGACTTAAAAAAGAAAACTCTTAATAATCACCTATACACCAAAGAAGTAGTTCCATTTAATTGCAATAGAAGGTTAAAATGGCACAAGGTGGCATCCGATGAGAAAACTCTGGATAGTATAGGCCTTTTAGTGGCATCTAAGGGAATGGAATTTAGTACGCTGAACACCTTGCGGGGTGGTGTCCTTAGTCCAGACCTGGGCAATATCTACAGTGATTTTATAGTAAGGCTGGGCTCCTATTTCAAAATTATAGGACCAAACAAGCGGACACACACTACTCCTAAAAATGGCAACCCTTGGTTTTCAACAGATTGTAGGAAAAAAAGGAAAGCCATTTCTCTAGCGATTCAAAAAAAGGACCCAGCAGCCTTAAGGGTAGCTAGGAAAGATTATAAAAAAACTGTAGAATTGTCAAAACGAACATGGGAGGAAGATCACTGGCAGGAACTCAGGAGTGCTGCTTCCATAAAAGATTCAACTCTTTTTTGGGATCTAATAAACAAATCATCAAGAAGGGGAGGGGATTCTGTTTTACACCATATAACCGAACAGCAATGGTACTCCCACTTCCTGAAACTCTACTCCTGCGAGGTTGACTCCGTACAACTGCAAGACCCACACCTTGAATCTGAACCAACAATCATGAATGTCAAACCAGTAGATCCCTTCACCTTTCTCGAGGTCCAAGCTGCTATTAAAAATATTGCTCCAGGGAAGGCTGCTGGCCCGGATGGCTTGCCTGGAGATCTTTTATTACACGATCCGACCCTATGGGCCAATCTTATTTTTCCACTAATGAACCTTCTCACTCAGGGATACCCAGTCCCTGAGTCGTGGAAAGGGGCAGAAGTGGTTACGATATACAAAAAGGGCGCTAGAGAGGACCCTGTCAATTATAGACCAATCAGTCTAATTGATGTCATTCAGAAGGTGGTTGGCAGGGTCCTCATATCTAGAACTGTGACTTGGCTAGAGGAGGGCGATATTTTAACACACCTACAAGCAGGTTTTAGGAAAAAGGTCGGTACGATAGACCAAGTCTTCCGATTCACTGCGATTTATTGGAAGACTGTTTCTGTCAGCAAAGGGTCATTATATCTAGCGTTCATAGACCTGAAAACCGCTTTCGACCTTGTCCCACACACCAAATTATGGCAGGTACTTCAGGCCATGGGTTACCCACGCTACCTCCTTGAGCTAGTTAAAAGACTGCATGAAGGCACGTATGCAAGGATTCGATGGGGGAGTGAGGGCCAACTAACTGATAAAATACCAGTGGACAGGGGGGTTCGTCAGGGTTGTGCGATGGCTCCCACTGTGTTCTCCCTCTTTATAAATGGGGTGGCAGACCATTTGAGGGAGGACCCTGCGGATGCTCCAACCCTGGCAGGTGAAAAAATACCGACCCTCCTTTTTGCGGACGACACCCTCCTCCTGTCCAAAACCCCCTCTGGTCTCCAAAAACTTTTGACCAAGTTTGACACCTTCTGCGAGGAACGTGGGTTAACAATTAATACCGCAAAAACTAAACTAATGGTTCTGTCCCAAACTAAGAGACCAAGGAAGATCAATGTTGCGCTTAACGGATGTACACTGGAGGAGGTTGATGCATTTGACTATTTGGGAGTAAGGGTGAACCGGAGAATGAAGTGGGACTCCCATCTAGCAAAAATGCACTTGAATTTGAAAAGGGCTACGGGAGCCATTGCTAGAGAACACCGAGCCTCTGCAAGCAGGCCCATTGCCCCTGTCCTTGCCATCTATGAGGGGAAAGCATTGGCTGCAACAATATATGGGTCAGAACTATGGGGCTTTGACAACATCACAGAACTAACGAAAACTGAAAACAAATTCTTGAGAGACCTGGTGGGCCTCCCAATTTCTACCCCCTTGAAACCACTGCTTCAAGACATGGGCCGCTGTGCAATTAAAGACATTGTAATCCTTTGACCGTTATTATATTGGGTACGACTAAGAAGGACACCGGAATTGGTACACTATGCTGCAGCTCTGGATGAACTTATTATGCTGAATAAGATGACTAAGATTGCATGGTTGGACAACCTAAGGGACATGCTCGCCAAATTGGGGCTAAGCGATACATGGTTGTCCCAATCACCACCCCCGAAAGAGACAATCAAAAAAATATACTGGGAATGGGTCCTAGCCAAGGAGCTTGAAAAATCAAACTGGGAGGTTTTAACTGACCAATTCCTAGAACACAAGCCGGTGAAGAAGTTTGAACCCTTCCTTGATGTCATTAAAGCACCTAGAGACAGAACCTTGTTTTTAAAGTTTAGATATGGAACACTTCCCTTGAACACTTTTACCAGGCGCTGGAACACATCTATGTCCAATCATTCTAGCTGTCCTGGATGCCCAAACCCTAATGAGTCTCTAGCTCACTTTCTATTTGCCTGTAGAGCATACAGCGGACCCAGGAGAAGGTGGTTAAAGCCAGTATGCAGAGAACTGGGAGTTAGGCACCATGCGATGGCACTCCGCATACTGGTAACTGACACAACATCCTTGATGATTTTTTGCGGAGTTGCCAAATTCCTGGGAAAGGCCTGGCAGATACGTTCTAGACTGATAAAATCGAGAATGGGGTAGGAAACTGTATATAACAATGCACCAGGCCATCCCCCGGTTGTTTGTTTCAGGACTTTTTTCTAATCTAGCCCCTAACCTCCTGCGCCTCCACTTGTTTCTGAAAAGATTTTACCTTTTTAACGTTTTTATTCTTTTTTAGGTCTCGCCCTGGAATTCGCATCCGAAGGATGCGTCCAGGGCGGAGACTTATAGTCGGCTGACACGGGGGAATGAGGGACACAAAACTGTGACGAGCGTGGATTGAGCTGCGTGCACGCGCGTCAACATTCACGCATGCGCACATCACAGCCACACGCATACACAGCACTCACGCATGCGCACATACACACGCATACACAGGCACACCCCCGTCACCTACACGCATACACAGAGACCCCTCCACACACACCAGCCCCTCTCCTCTCGGCTCCACACACACGCACACGCATTTACACTTACACAGACACGCAGGCACCCAGACAGGCAACCCCCCCCCCTCACACACACGCATACACACAGACTCCAGGACACATACACATACACACACACATGCACGCTCACACACATACACAGTCCGCCGCCGCGCGCGCGCACACAGATGCCCCCCGCCCCCCCCCAACAAGGCGACGCCCCACTCACCGGCATCCTCAGTGCAGCGGCTCCCACCGGCAGCAAGACTCTTCTTCCCTTCTTCGGCACCGGGGCGCAGGGTAGGCTCCTGCCTGCTCCGGTGCGCCAAACAATCGCGGCTCTTCCGTGGGAGGCGGGGTAGGCTCCCGCCCTCCTACTTCCGGTTGTCCCGCCCGGCCTGCCTGACTTCCTGGTAGAAGACACGGAATGTTCATGGCAAACAGACAGACAAAAAGTGTCTTAAGAATCTTTCGTGCGCCGGTAAAGTCATCGCGGTGCTGACCAGCAGAGGGAATGCACAAGGTAAGCGGCTCGCAAGGAGGTGGTGGGGGTGTGAGGCGAGGGACGTGATCTCGCTTAATTTAGTTTCGAGTAGAGCCCCCTGCCTCCCTCAACCGTGCCCCCTCCCCCGCTTGAAGGGGCCTGTACTATGCCCCTGGTGCCCATTTGGTTTGTATTGTAAGTTCGCAACTCATTATATAACACACGTTAGAGTTGCTCCCTGAGCCTATTCTTCAGGACATTGACACAGTTTAATTCCCTCACAGGTGGCCCGTGTGTGTGTTAATGTGTGTATATGACGTTGCACCTGTAGTTGTGAATGTACGCACGTCTGACTGGCGCGGAGGTGTGCATGCATACGTGTGCATCTATCTCTGGATGCGGGCAAGAGCAGAAATGTCCTCTCTCTATGTGTGCTTCAGTGGCCAGCCACTACTGCCTCTCCAAAGGACTTGCGGATTGCCTTGTGTTGCGATCAAACTCACTTCCGGATTTCAGTAACGCTAGGTGTTACCTGCGCATTATCAGGCAAGGCCTTTCAAGGGATGAGCTCCGGAGCTCATCTTTCTAACAACACGATCCGGCTGGAGCAGCGGGGACGGCTGAGGTGCTGAGAGGACTCGGTGCATCAGAACACTGATGCTGCAATGCAGGTTTTCTCTGAGCACTTACAGTCACTGTCACAACCGGCTTTCGTTTTCACTGTTAACAGCACATATTTCTTTTACAAGTGGGATTAAAGGAGGTAGGCAGAGGACCGTGTTCAACAAAAAGAGGGGACACGTATTGCATGCAATCCTCCAGAATTGGCACCGCTTTTACAATATACGCGCTGCTGTGATTTGAGGCCCTGTTGAACAGCTCCAACATTCACCAGACATCATTTCCTTCATGTAGAGACATGAAGAATGGCGGAGAGGGAGTTTTGAATATGAGGGACTATGTTAATGTAAAAAGGGCATAAAGTACACCCTGCCGTAATTCTGGTGCAGAGTGACTGCAAATCCTCCAGTGAGCCCACACTGAAGGCCAAGATTTGTCTGTGAGATACGGGAGACTCAGGGGCCCTCTTCAAATTCTGCCTGTGGGCCCCCTCCATTTTGCATTGCGTCATAGAGTGTAATGTGCTGTAGGGCACAAGGCGGCTGTCTGCTGCACATGGTACCTTTGTATATTTTCTTGTCTAGAACCAGATATTCCTTAATACTTCCCGGAAAATCTGTTCTTCTCGGAGGAGCTAGTGTGTCACCGAACAGGATGTGACACAGGGGTATCGGAGCTAGGGGAGTCAGAAACGCTAACATCATGGAAGGGCCTTTAATGGTGCAGGTTTGATGATGGAATACCTTTCTGCTCTTACATTATTTAAGGAAATGTGCTCCCTGTGCTTTCCAGTGAGGAGTGTTGAGTGTCCGGTGTAGTACAGAAAAATGGACATGCATCCTCGGATCAGATTGTGGCAGCTAGACATGCAGCAGAAGTTCGTTGTCACTCGCTTCCATTTCTGCACATTCAAGCACCTTGGACCGGAAAACGTACGCTTGTCCCTAATGTAACAAGCGCGAGGCCAGGTGCTGCAGCAACATTACAGTACTCCATTGCCGTGGGCCCAGAGCCATGAACTAGGTTTAAACCTTCTCTAATCTCAGTTCCTTCGTTAATCAGATGCACCGACCAGAGCCGTAGCCTCCATTAGCGCAGCAGGAGCATTGGTGCCGGGGTTCAGAGGCTCTATGTAGACACCCAAACACACACACACGGAGTGACAGTGAGTGCGAAGTGACAGTGAGTGCGGAGTGACAGTGAGTGCAGAGTGACAGTGAGTGCAGAGTGACAGTGAGTGCAGAGTGACAGTGAGTGCAGAGTGACAGTGAGTGCAGAGTGACAGTGAGTGCAGAGTGACAGTGAGTGCAGAGTGCGTGCAGAGTGACAGTGAGTGCAGAGTGACAGTGAGTGCAGAGTGACAGTGAGTGCAGAGTGACAGTGAGTGCAAAGTGACAGTGAGTGCAGAGTGACAGTGAGTGCAGAGTGCGTGCAGAGTGACAGTGAGTGCAGAGTGAGTGCAGAGTGACAGTGAGTGCAGAGTGACAGTGAGTGCAGAGTGACAGTGAGTGCAGAGTGACAGTGAGTGCAGAGTGACAGTGAGTGCGGAGTGACAGTGAGTGCAGAGTGCGTGCAGAAACAGTGAGTGCAGAGTGCGTGCAGAGTGACAGTGAGTGCAGAGTGACAGTGAGTGCAGAGTGACAGTGAGTGCAGAGTGACAGTGAGTGCAGAGTGACAGTGAGTGCAGAGTGCGTGCAGAGTGACAGTGAGTGCAGAGTGACAGTGAGTGCAGAGTGAGTGCAGAGTGACAGTGAGTGCAGAGTGACAGTGAGTGCAGAGTGCGTGCAGAAACAGTGAGTGCAGAGTGCGTGCAGAGTGACAGTGAGTGCAGAGTGACAGTGAGTGCGGAGTGACAGTGAGTGCGGAGTGACAGTGAGTGCAGAGTGACAGTGAGTGCGGAGTGACAGTGAGTGCGGAGTGACAGTGAGTGCGGAGTGACAGTGAGTGCAGAGTGACAGTGAGTGCGGAGTGACAGTGAGTGCGAAGTGACAGTGAGTGCGGAGTGACAGTGAGTGCAGAGTGACAGTGAGTGCAGAGTGACAGTGAGTGCAGAGTGACAGTGAGTGCAGAGTGACAGTGAGTGCAGAGTGACAGTGAGTGCAGAGTGCGTGCAGAGTGACAGTGAGTGCAGAGTGACAGTGAGTGCAGAGTGACAGTGAGTGCAGAGTGCGTGCAGAGTGACAGTGAGTGCAGAGTGACAGTGAGTGCAGAGTGACAGTGAGTGCAGAGTGACAGTGAGTGCAGAGTGACAGTGAGTGCAGAGTGACAGTGAGTGCAGAGTGCGTGCAGAGTGACAGTGAGTGCAGAGTGACAGTGAGTGCAGAGTGACAGTGAGTGCAGAGTGACAGTGAGTGCAGAGTGAGTGCAGAGTGACAGTGAGTGCAGAGTGACAGTGAGTGCAGAGTGCGTGCAGAGTGACAGTGAGTGCAGAGTGACAGTGAGTGCAGAGTGACAGTGAGTGCAGAGTGACAGTGAGTGCAGAGTGACAGTGAGTGCAGAGTGAGTGCAGAGTGACAGTGAGTGCAGAGTGAGTGCAGAGTGACAGTGAGTGCAGAGTGACAGTGAGTGCAGAGTGACAGTGAGTGCAGAGTGACAGTGAGTGCAGAGTGACAGTGAGTGCAGAGTGCGTGCAGAGTGACAGTGCGTGCAGAGTGACAGTGAGTGCAGAGTGACAGTGAGTGCAGAGTGACAGTGAGTGCAGAGTGACAGTGAGTGCAGAGTGACAGTGAGTGCAGAGTGAGTGCAGAGTGACAGTGAGTGCAGAGTGAGTGCAGAGTGACAGTGAGTGCAGAGTGAGTGCAGAGTGACAGTGAGTGCAGAGTGACAGTGAGTGCAGAGTGACAGTGAGTGCAGAGTGCGTGCAGAGTGACAGTGAGTGCAGAGTGACAGTGAGTGCAGAGTGACAGTGAGTGCAGAGTGACAGTGAGTGCAGAGTGCGTGCAGAGTGACAGTGCGTGCAGAGTGACAGTGCGTGCAGAGTGACAGTGCGTGCAGAGTGACAGTGCGTGCAGAGTGACAGTGCGTGCAGAGTGACAGTGCGTGCAGAGTGACAGTGAGTACAGTCACTCAGCACCACCACATTATCAGTCAGAACCACCACAGCATCACTCAGAACCACCACAGCACCACTCAGCACCACCACAGCATCACTCAGCATCACTCAGCACCACCACAGCACCACCATAGCACCACTCAGCACCACCACTGCATCACTCAGCATCACCACAGCCCCATTCAGCACCACCACAGCATCACTCAGCACCACCACAGCACAAATATGTTCTCTCAATGTTTCAAGCTTTATTACAAATGTCACAAAAAGATGTTAATATTTCACTTCTGTTCTTGGATTTTGTTACAATAAAATACACTGAACATAATCTTCACAAAAGTTATTTACAAAAGTTTAAGCTATTGCCATTATAAATTACAATCACTTTTATTAAGTATTAAAAAAAATTAAAAGCCATTGTTATTTGTAATATCAATACATCTAAGTCACGTAAATACAAATGTTGCATTACAAATGCTATAGGTGTCACATTTGCGAAAGTTATAACTACTGGCATTGTAAATGACAAAGCTATTAATTTAGCTATTTTCAAAACCAACACATAAATGAACGTTTGGTGAATTTCCATTAAAATATTTGACTTTTTTACTAAGATATTATTATACTGTTTTATGCAAACAAAATTTAGATACTGCATAAATAACTTTAATAAAACATATTTTATATGAAGCTTTTTATGTAAAAAAAAAATATAGCATAAAGCAAAAAACAATTGCCATTTACAATGCTAATAGCTCAAACTTAAATAATGCGAGACCTATTGCATTGCAAATGCTTGTTTAAAAAAATAATGAATTGCATGTACTTTTATGATAAAGTTTGTTTTTATCGAAATAAAGTATTAACCAGAATAAAAAAAGAAAGATGGGTAGCTGCCATGCTTAAAGCTTAAAGGAACCTTCAGATCAAACAAAAAACGCACAAGCTGCAACCAAAGAGTGCGAAAACACAAAGGAAAAAGCCTTTAGAGAAAGGATACCCGTAATAGGCCAATACTCCAGGGGAGGAGTAAGACTCAAGAAGGTGGGACATATTCCCACAAGAAACCACAGACAAGAAAGCTTTTTGGAATGACACACTGAATGCTCCTTACCACACACACACGTTAACCAATCAGCAGTGAGGGAGTGGGCAAAGCCTATAGAAGTGAATACAGCATGTCTCTAAGGCAGCGCATTTGCGCTGCCTAGGCTCAACCTAAAAAAAAAGGATCCGGGACTGAAGATTTAGAAGCCCTCAAGACAGACATTGTCCAACAAATTAAAGAGCAACTTAAGGTTACTTTGGACAATTGTCTTTGTGCTCTAATCTCATTTGTAAAGAAAAATGATCTTATGTGCAGTTCAACCAATGTACGCACCGTCAGGGTGAAGCAAAGTTGGTTACACCAGCTGTGAGCCAAGGCAAAAATTATTTTTCTAATCCACCTATCCCCACTCCTGAGGAATGTTAGGCAGATATGGATGAGAAGAATTAATCTGTGGGATCTGATGCCTTGACTAATATAGACAGTCATGATCAACCTATAGTTCCAGCATTACATACCGTGCCCGCCCGCAGACAATTGAAGAGCTAGGTACTTCTCTGTCACCAATCTCACTTGATACTACAGGGGATTCCATGTTCAGAAATGGAATTTTATCTGTCTTGTATCTACCCCCAACAGCATGCCTTATGTACTGGCCCTGGCAAATGTGCCAATTGTTTCTGTTAACAAACTTGAAACTATGGATCAGTTTATGAATAAAGTAGCACATCAACTGCACAGGAATACTAATAACAGGGTGCAAGTGTTTTATGAAATCCTGTTTCCTCTGCGGGTGGGTTTGGGTGGGCCCCACAGCTAAGGAATTTGAGGTTGAATTTGTTATTGTGAACTTTAAAAAGCCAGTTAGTCGAGGTAATGTTGCAAATGTTCCATTCTAGGATGGTTGCCCAGGGTCTGTCAATGTGTTTCCTTTGGGTTTATTTATAGGAGTGATGTTAAACCTATACCCAAGCCCAGGTCTTAATCAATATGTCCCCTTACCCCGAGCTGGCTTTGCTGCTTGTAACTCAAAATAGATATTCAGCTCTTTTGATCTTGGGGGAGTGTCATTGACTGGGGTGTCAGAATGAGGGAAACCGTGATTTTAACTTGCTACATTTACCAACTGGAGCTAGCGAGGGCTTTGATAGGGAACCCGCCGTGGTAGTGTCTACATTGCAACCTGGGGCTTTGTATGCAAATTTTGCCAATCCCTTTAATTCCACTGGGGAGTGAAGTGTATTAAATATTATGAGCTGGAGTATAGCAGGCGTGGCTAACAAATTGGCCAATGGTAGCTGGTTGTATTATGTGAAGGAGTACAATATAGTTTTACTTCAGGTAACCTGATCTAATGTAGAGGATTTATGTGGTGGTTATACCTGCTTTACAACAGTGCAGAGACAGAATATTGAGTACAACATATTGAGTTGCACAAATATCAGGTTGCACATATTGTGAGTTAAAAATATCGACAGCCAGAATATTGAGGTCAAGAATATAGAATTAAGGTAAGTAATATCGATTTTAAAAACATTGAAGAGTTTAATATTGTTTGCAAAAATGTAGTTCAAAATATCGGTTTTTATGATTGTTAAGTATTTTAGCATATATTTTATATGTATGTGATGTATGTTTTTGAGTATAAGAATTGTTTGTATTTTTAATACATGTGTTAACTTTTTAGTAGCTATAAAAAATAAAATATTAAAATTTTGCGCTTTTAGTTCAGTAGCGGGTTGTGGGTTTATAGAGGAATAGGGTGGGAAGTAATTTAATTATATTAAATGTATTATTATTATTTTTTATTTGAATTTTGCACTTTATGGGCCATATGTATCATAGTTCCGTTTTGCGAATTCCAAATAGCGAATTTTAAGGAATCGCTATTTGGAATTCGCAAAACGGTATGTATGTACAAAATCGCTTTTTTAAAGCGATTCCTTACCATTCCTAATTTGCGATTAGCAAATTGCTAATCGCAAATTACCATTCATTTCTATGGGCCAGGAGGCCCATAGGAATGAAGGGGCAATTTGCGATTAGCAATTTGCTAATCGCAAATTAGGAATTTTTTCAAGGGTGCAGGGTTGTCTCAAGAACACCCTGCTGCACCCCTGAAAAAGACATTTGGGGGCATATGGCGCACATACATGCCCTAAGGGCATGTATGGGCGTCATATGGCACATTTGGTTTTTTGGAAAAAAGCTTTTTTTAAAGAATTCGCAACTTACCACCAACTAGAAGTTGGTGGTAATTTGCGATTCCTTAATGGCATTTTTTGCATATTTTTTCTTTGATATTTTGCATTTAAGGAATCGCAAAATGTGTGATTCCTTAAGTGCAATCAAAAAATAAGGAATAGCAAATTTTGCGATTCCTTATTTTGATGCTAAAATGTTTGATACATACCATTTAGGTAATTAGCATTCGCAAAGGCCGAAATTCGCCGAATTTCGGCCTTTGCGAATGCTAATTAGCTTGATACATATGGCCCATAGTTCTGTAGTGGGTTGTGGGTTTATAGGGGAATAGGGTGGGAAGTAATTTAATTATATTAAGGGGTCGATTCCGATTCGGGAAACAAATCCGTACGACGATTCAAATTCGTAGCCCTTTCCGTACGAATCATACAAATCCATCAGAATAGCGTAGTACGATCCGTAGGAAAAAAGTACGTCAGAATCTTTGCGAACCGTACAAAAAGCAAGGGAAAATCCGTTCGATACGGACCCTCGCGGTGAACTGTACGAATCATAAACTTGCTGTATGACCCGACAAGTACGATCCGGACCGGGAACGAGAACGCGATTCGTACGGTAAACGTCATATGAGCAATTCGTATGGAGAGCCACACAATCACATATGTACCGTACCCCTGCAATTATGGGGGTATGCACCGTACACCTATGCACCGTACTCCTACGCACCGTACCCCTACACACCGTACCCCTACGCACCGTACCCCTGCAATCATGGGGTATACTCGCGTACCTGGGGGGGTCCGTTTTGTACGCGGTTCGAGTCGAAATATGCTTTTACGGACGTTTTGAGCTACCATAGAAAAAGAGTCGTACGGAGTGTTGACGTGACGAATAGTACTTGCTGGGTCGGAAAAAGCTGCTTCGAACCGTACGGACGTCGCGTACTGCATGTTCCAATTGCGATTTGTACGGATTATTAAGTCGTATGGTCTTTCGTACGATTCGTACGGAGACCTGCTTTGGGTTCGGATCGTACTTCATCGTACGTACGGGGACGTTTAAGGTGTACGATTCGTACGGGAAATATGCTCCATACTGCTATTCGTAGGGGATTTTATCGAATCGGAATCGGCCCCTAAATGTATTGATTCATTTTTATTTATTAATATTAGTTTAATTGATTTTTTTGTGTTAAATGTGTAAAGTAATGTATTATTAAATAATGAATAATTGGTTATTATTTAATTTTAATTAATTATTTGTAATTAATCTTGGTGATTCTGTAATTAATTGTAGGTGTGTGTTGTGGTGTTTATAGGTGTAAAGGGTGGGGAGTAATTTATTTTTAATTTATAATTTAATAATTGGTGTTTCATTTTAAATAATTCATTTGTAATGAATGTTGGTGATTGTGTAATTAATTGTAGGTGTGTGTTATGGTGTTTGTAGGTATAAAGGGTGGGAAGTAATTTATTTTTAACTTATGATTTAATAATTGGTGTTTAATTAATTTTAAGTAATCAATTTGTAATTAATGTTGGTAATTGTGTAATTAATTTTAGGTGTGTGTTGTAGTGCTTATAGAACTAAAGGATGGGAAGTAATCTATTTGTAATTGATGAATTAATAACTGGTTGTTAATTAAGTTTAATTAATTAATTGGTCATTCATTATTGTAATAGTGTAATTAATTTTAGGTGTGTGTTGTGGTGTTTATAAGTGTAGAAGTAATTTGTGTTTAATGAATTGATATATAGGGGCCGATTCCGATCTCGTCTGTAGGGCACCGAATCAGGTTCGGCATTAGCAGATCCGATTCAGAGGCTGGATTTCCGTCCGAGTCGTACACTGGTCCGGACGTCGAGGTACAATGCGGACAAGCGCGAAATCCCTGTCCGAATTGTTTCCGGGTCCGAACCGCTCCATATGACTCGGTCACAAGCAAACCGTAGCATGCAATAGAGCGTTTTACGACTGAGCCAGTACGATGCTCTATTCAGACAGCTGGATCGAGTCAGAGCATCCGGCTTGCAATAGCTCCCGTAGTTGAACTTCAGGGGTCCGCGTCAGACCCCCCGTTACCCGCAGCCTTACAACTCAGACACAGGGGGAGACGACTGGGTCTCCCCAAAACAGGCAAATAGGTGCGGATGGCTCCAATGCATACCCACTGTAGGGGGCGCACTTGTCCGCGACATACCCATTCAGTCAATGGGAGCTCATGTACGCATCGTACGACCGGGTCCCATTGACTTCTATGAGAGTCCAACCGAACTGAGTCTGACAGCATACGGCCACATCGTACTCGCTCGGTCGGACTGCAGGAGTCCGGATTGCTTGGAAAACACCCTAGATCCGGCTAGGTCGGAGAGCTTTCCAACCCGGATCTGAATCGACCCCATAGTTGTTAATGTTAATTAATAGATAATTATTTTGGGTAATTCTTAAATGTTTTGTTAAAGTTATTTTTAAAGGGGTAAAAAGTGGGTATTACATACATTTTAAATATTTAATAATTAGTTGTTAATAGTAATAGTTTTTCATTTTAAAATAAGTTTTAAAAAATTCAATATTTTATAGTTTAACTAGGTCTGCGTTGTGGAAATTATAGTGTTAATGTGTGTATAGTAAATTAATGTTTATAGCTTTTTTATTACTAATACATTTTTATTGATTATTAATTATGTTAAATATGTAAATAAATGTAAATAAAAAATGTGAAGTGTTTTGTTATTAGTGTGGTGTTATAGGTTAGGAAATAAAATAAAAAAATATATTTTGTAATTATTGTTTTGTTTGTAAATATTTTCTAGTTTAAAAGAAATATTTATTTGTAAATGTATTTATTATTTTATTGTATATAGTATTTGTACGTTTTTGTTATAATGTGTTCTTTTTATATGTTTAATATATTTTATTTTACTTTTTTTATATTGTTTATTAATTTTTATAAATGTTTATTATTGTTTTTATTTTTTAATATATAAAAAGTGTTTAAGTGTTTGAGTGTGAATAGTAATTTTTTTTCTATGGTATCTAACACTTTCCCTACTGTTGCATTCACTGGAGTGGGAATAGTAATTGTTACCCCTCTGCTATTAAGCACTTTCCCTACTGTTGCACTCACTGGAATTGGAATAGTAATGTTTACCTCTCTGCTATCGAGCACCTTCCCTACTGTTGCACTCATTTGAGTGTGACTAGTAATTTTTACCCCTACGCTATTCAACACTTTCCCTCTTGTTGATCTTAATGGAGTGGGAATAGTAAATTTTACCCCTCCACTATCCAACACTTTCCCTACTGTTGCACTCACTGGAGTGGGAATAGTAAATTTTCCCCTCCACTGTCCAACACTTTCCCTACTGTTGAACTCACTGGAGCAGGAATAATTGCCTCTCTGCTATCCAACACCTATCTACTGTTGCATTCACTGGAGTTGGAAAAGTAATGCTTACCTCTCCTCTATTCAACATTTCCCCTTCTGTTGCAGTAACTGGAGTGGGAATAGTAACTTGTTCCCCTCCGCTATCCAACACTTTCCCTACTGTTGCTCTGACTGGAGTGGGAATAGTAATTTTTTCCCCTCCGCTATCCAGCACTTTCCCTACTGTTGCACTCACTGGAGTGGGAATAGTAATGTTTAGCTCTCTGCTATCCAACACTTCCCCTACTGTTGCACTCACTGGAGTTGGAATAGTAAATTTAATTGTTTTGCTATCTAACATTTTTCCTACTGTTGCATTATTTGTATTGGGCAATTTAAGTTTAACTATTTTTTCATAGTTTAATGTTCTAATTTATTGTAGAATGTTTGTTTTTATATTTTAAATTATGTGTATATATATATATATATATATATATATATATATATATATATATATATATATTTAATTTTTATATCATTTTAAAGTTTTAAAATAAATTAGAGATAATAGTTTAATAATTATTTTAAAGTTAACATATATATATATATGTACAAATTATTATGTGTGTGTGCTTATTTTTATTTAATTAGGTGTATTTGTAATTACATTTAATTTATGTTGGTAAAATGAATATTAATATTTAATCTATTTAATATAAATTATTTTCTTTTATATATATTTTAACATCGATATTTTTTACATCTATATTTTTAACATCAATATTTTTTATTTGATATTGTTGTACTTACTTGGGTGGGTATGGGAGTCGATATTTTTGCTATCTATATATTTTTTAAATATTTTTTACATCAATGTTTTTTACATCGATATTCTATCACTGAACCCTTGACAACTGCAGCAGTTCCTCTACCAGCAGGACGAGCATGTGCACGGCTTATTGCCTGGTTCAAGACAGCTCTCGAATGCCTTATAAAAGTGATTAACACTGGTTCTGATGTTATCCAGGCATTTCATTTGATTTGGGATAGCAAATTTGATTTGTTTATTATCAACTTTTATAATAACAATTTTACGTCTGCTACTAACCCTAATTTTATTCAGATTTGTTAGTTTTTTTAGTATTCCATTGATAAGCATGTAATAAAAAATATGGGGTCAACCGTGATATTAGCTGGTGATTTTAACACTAAACTAGGTAGTGAATCCACCACCTTTGACAAAAGCCTGTTTGAGGTTGGTGAGGGGGAGTTGGCTGCAGACGCTCTTTGTCTTCATACATATCCGAGTTTGATTTGTGTAATGCAATGGAGTTCATGGGTAATTTTCACCATAATACCTCTACTAATGTTTTTGGAGCCTAGCAACTGGTAATTGATTATATATTTGTCTCTATACATCTTGCGACCTAACTAGTTGATGGAGCCATTGAACCTAGTGTACACTGTGATCATAATCCTCTCACAATTATGGTTGTAATTCGTGAAGGGAAAGAAGCCAGATTAAAGAGGGGCTGTGTGTGAACTGGACACCAAAGATAATAGCGATAGACCAGTATGGAGAGGGGCAGATATGGCTGGGATTTAGTATATATACTCTATACAGCATATTTGCCACTAATGAACAGCTGCTTAACACTGAATTTAGTGTTCCTGCAGTTGGTTTCAGTGTTTGATGTGTTGGGCCAAGTTGTTAAAGTTTTTGATGAAACCTACCAGAGGTGAGGTGGATGGGCACTATTCCTGGTTTGATGGTAGCTGAAGAAGCACCTGTGTTCAACTCCATTGGGCTCTCTGGGTCAACCCTAGGGACTGCTTTGCTGATGCCATGTGCAGGAAGGAGCATAAGTTAACTCTGAAGAAAAGAAAACCAGAACTCCAGTATTACTCCTAGGAAAAAATAGTTAATGCCTATCAACTGAAAGACACCACATTGTTTTGGCGTGCTGCTAACAACTGTAAACCATCTACAGATGACCATAGAACATTACGTGTTAACATAAGACCCGACCAGAGGGTTAGTCATTTCTGTAAGATCTATAGCTTTGGTGAGTCCATGAACAAGATTTGTGTGCAGCTTCTGCCACTCTATGTTTTATGCTAGGCAAACAAATGTTGGACGGAATGCTAAATGAATCATACATTCACCCCCAGTCAAGAGATCTGGGTTAAATCCATTGTTGTTTTGCTCACCATGCCACCCCAGTTTAGACCCAGCCATATGCAAATCAGTCTTGACCCTGTGCATAATGGGAACAGTCCAGACCGAACTGCCAAGCCAGGTCCTCCCTGGACCGGAAACAAGCATCCTGGAACCGGTTTCTGGGTATTACCCTTCATCAGCCAGGCTAGCTTGAATCCAGTGCACAGTGAGCAAGGGACCCATGTCCGATAAATGTGCACTAATGCTTCAATGCCTGAGAGGGTAGGAAAACCCACAGATGACAAATCAATGCACTTAAACCTAAACATACACATTTTAGTATCAACTATGTGCATATCTGCTGCTGTTTATGCCTCTTTTTTAAAATTCCTTTCTTTTTTTGTTAACCTCTTACCTGTCAATCTCCATAGCTATTCACTTAAAACAACCCAATTTCCGTTTTTATCCACATTTAAAAATAAATACAGACAGGAAAATAAGTAGGTTTCGGTCTGTATTGATCTGTAAAAATCAGTAACAACGGAAAACAGGGAGCCTTAATCAGAATTAACATTACTTATTATGCAAATTAGTCCCCCTACCCCCAATAGTTTTTAGCCCAAGGGATGGCAGCTTGGGTGTAGGGTAGAATCTCCCCCAAGATACTTTCCTTTGACAGTTTTCTAGGGTACTGGAATGCAACCGATAAGACCAAATCGGTTTTTTTTTGCATTTTTGCACCTCCTGCAAGCTAGAAACTGATATTCGCGTGCAGCATTGGGTAATGCCCGTGATGCTCTCAGTGTGAGGCGGTTACGCCTCTCTTGAAGCACCGCCCCTTGCGCGCGCTGCCCTGATTAGGCCTCTGAGCACCTGGAGTGTGACTGCACTCCATGAAGTGCCTCATCAATAAAGGAGCGTCCTGCTGGGACAGGGTGAACCGCGGGCTGTGCAGCCGCGGCGCGCGCGGTACACAGCCAGTGCCAGGGGGCTCTGCATTCATTACCGCGCGGGCAGGGCCCAGGGCTGCAGATGTGCGCGAGTATAAATCATTTCACGAGCCAGTCCTGAAGCGTACACTGGAAGCGGCCTATCTCTCCAGAGCGCAGCCGCCTCCCGCCATCACGAACCGGGAGCTTTGTAAATTGTAAATTAGCCCCTGGTTCTAAAAGGCCCGGGGCCACGAGGGCCAATTTGTGCCAGCTCTGCCTTTTAGGAACAGAACATGCCCTCTTCTTTCTTTTAGCCTTCTGACTTCTAATATGAGTATCACTCATGATGCTAGGAAGCCATATATTGAGACAATAGGACAGCATAATACGTGCCTCACACGCAGGGCTTTTTTTTAACTCTTCAATGGATCCTCTCTGTTGAGGACCTTGCTTGCATGAGTACCACGGCTGTACAGTGTAATTAACTCAATGCAGTTACCATTAAGGTAATTTCATTCTCTGACCCCAGATATTTCTGGGCTACACAAATATTTCTTATTCCCTGCAATCCTCGTTGCGTGGAACGGGAAATTTATGTGCAGCCGGCCTTCTGTCTACAATCTGCCTTTTCTGTTTTTTAAAACCAGGGTAGGCGGAAAAGAAACCAGGCGAAATGGGAGCAGTTGCCTAAGTTTCAAAACAGATTACTTAGTTAATTTAAAAAAAATCCACAAAACCAAGTATTGATCAATTGGGGGTCTGGTGGGTCAGCGCTCTAATGTATCTACTATCAAACTCGGTTTTTGACCGCATGACCGCTGGCTGAAATCCGACGGGTTAATCTCGACTTGCATCCTACCTAGCTCAATAAAATGAGCACCACTTGGTTTGTAACAAGGTATCTCAAACCCAGACACCAAATAATAGAGTAGGGGTGCCCAGCTGAGGTCCAGGTTGTCTGGATCCATGCCATATTATCTGGTTAACCTCTCACTATGTAAACAATTTCTATTGATCGTGTACATATGTATTTTAGGAGAATTGCCTGAAAATCTATAGATCCAGACCCACTTTGGCCACCTCTGGGGCAAATGTCCACACCAATTATAGTTATCACATTGTACACAATGTCTAATCTGATCTCCATGGCATAATGCTTTGGAACAGACTAAGTAAATGGGAACTGTTGATGTCTTGTAGCAACATAAAAAGTTGATGGATGGAATGCTAAACATTGTCAAGAATTCAACCCAAGCCACAGATCAGGGTTCCATTGTTCTTTTGCTGGCCACGCCACCCCAGTTTGGACCCAGTCATATGCTAATCAGTCTTGACCGGGCTCCCCATGGGAGCAGTCCAGCCCAAACTAAAGCCAGGCCCTCCCCGGATCAGAAAACAAGCCACCCCAGGTTGGACCCAGCCATATGCAAATCAGGCATACTTCCAGGCCTGGTCCTCCCTGGACTGGAAAACAAGCATCATGAGATCGGTTTCGGGGTATCACCCCTCATCAGCCAGGCTAGCTTGAATCCAAAGGCATAGCTAGCATGGGACACACGTCTAGGCATACCCTTCCCACTAAGGGAGACTATTTTGTGATGTTATAAGTCGCCCTTAGTGGGAAAGGTGATACCCCAAAATCAGTCCCAGAATGCCTGTTTTCAAGTTCAGGGAGGACCTGGCTTGGCAGTATGCCTGATTTGCATATGGCTGGGTCCAAACATGGGGTGGCATACTGAGCAAAAAAAACAAGGATATAACCAAGATCTGTGACAGCATGAATATTTGACAATGTTCAGAATTCCATCCATCATATTTTTGTGTTGCTAACTGTTGATGTCTCAACACAACAGAGAGAGAGAGAGAGAATGTAAAGACCCCATATGGTTCACAATACATAAACTTCAATGAATACAACCTTCCCCTAGATGTAACAGGAATGTCAGGTTTTATTACGGAAATCCCAGTCCAAGTATCAACAATGTCTAACCTGTCCAATAGAAAAAAAGTTAACCTTATTATTATATTTCTCAACCTTTCTCTCTCTGTTGGGCTACCTACCCTGAAAACTCCACTCTGATTCAGGAAATCATGGATGTTATCTGGTTGCACCAGACCTGGGGAGAGTCACAAGTTCTGGCCAACAGCGAGTGTGAACGAGCCGATACAGGCACCAGACTGAAAAGTTAACTTCTAAGTCTGTTCAAAGAGCTCCATTCATGTTGGAGAAAGCGGAGTCTAGCGGACAGTCATCCCTCTAGCAGGAAGAGCAGGTCAAGCATCGCGGACAGTTGTGGCTGTACAGTGAAGGGCCGGTGTAGCATTGCAGTTGGTCGTTGCTGAATCTTTATATTGGTGGGTGTCATGCTCCATCATTGCTGTAGCATGAAGTGCAAGTCTTGCGTTCCTAGTTGATGTGGATGGTGTTGGCGTGAAAAGCAGGGTTTACCCCTCATCAGCCTGGCTAGCTTGAATCTATTGTCAAAGTGAGCAACGGACCCACGACTGGGCATACCCTGCCAACTTAGGGAGAACAAAGCCAACACAAGGACATGATGGACGGAGCGTTGAAACTTTTCAGACACTCAACCCTAGTCACAGATCTGGGTTGAATCCATCATCGTTCTTTAGCTCACTTCGCCACTCCACTTCAGACCCAGCCGTATGCAAATCAGTCTTGACCCCGTTCCTCATGGGAACAGTCCAGCTTCAACTGCCAAGCTAGGTATTTTCTGGACCAGAAACAAGCTTCCTGGAACCGGGTTTGGGCTAACACCCCTCATCAGCCTGGCTAGATTGAATCTAGTGTCAAAGTGAGCAACGGACCCAAGTCTGGGCATACCCTGCCAACTTAGGGAGAACAAAGCCAACACAAGATGATGGATGGAGCGCTGAAACTCTTCAGACACTCAACGCCAGTCACAGATCTGGGTTGAATCTATCATTGATCTTTAGCTCACTTCGCCACCCCACTTCAGACCCAGCCATATGCAAATCAGTCTTGACCCTGTTCCTCATGGGAACAGTCCAGTATGAACTGCCAAGCCAGGTCTTCTCTGGACCGGAAACAAGCATCCTGGAACCGGGTTTGGGATAACACCACTCATCAGCCTGGCTAGCTTGTATCTAGTGGAAAAGTGAGCAACAGACCCTCATTTGGGCATGGCCTGCCAACTTAGGGAGAACAAAGCAAACACAAAGAGATGATGGACGGAGTGCTGTAACTTTTCAGATAATCACCTCCAGTCGCAGATCTGAGTTGAATCCACCATTGTTCTTTAGCTCACTTCGCCACCCCAGTTCATACCCAGCTATATTCAAATCAGTCTTGACCCTGTGCCTCTTGGAAACAGTCCAGCCCGAACTGCCAAGCCAGGTATTCCCTGGACTGGAAACAAGCATACTGGGACCGGTTTCTGGGTAACACCCCTCATCGGCCAGGCTAGCTTGACTCCAGCTGCAAAGTGAGCAAGGGACTCAAGTCTGCACATACTCTGCCAACTTAGGGCAAACAAAGCAAACACATGGAGATTATTTCAAAGTGGTCTAATACAACCTAGTATACAAAGCCAATACAGAGCATGTCTATTTCTTGAATATAGGAAAAGAGACAGGAAAATAACATCGAAGAAAAGATCACTTAAAGACTGTATGTTTATCTTCAGAAATCACTGTCAGAGCAAATGGCTGCCAGAAAGTGGAATATGCTCTTTGTAACATAGCTCGCATGTAGCGCACTCCCATCTAAAACATTTGAAGCACCGAACAGGACTATTAGAAAATTACTTTACCTACAGGGCTCCTTGGTGAAATATCCTCATTTGAATCCAGCCTCCGGACAGCTTTTAGGCGTAATCAGCTTGGCTAATCGTATAAAACCAGAGGATGAAATTGATAAGAAATTGAAGGAGATGAAATACTGAATTCAAGAGTTGGAATCTACATGACTCAGAAAAGTCAATCGAAAATGGAACAATAATTTATATATTAGAGTGTGATGGCTTGTGGAACATGGGAATTACAAAGGTACGCAGAAAGGGGAGCTAGCCTTGAAACAAAAGGCGATGAGCTGGAAAGCAGGGCAAGACAATTGAATTCTGTCAAGTATACATATCGCTTTAGTAGTTTATGGTAAAGAAAATACAGAGAGTTGATCATCTCTTATTGGTCTTAACAATTTTAGACCATTTTCATAATTTTCTTATTAGATAACAAATGCAGTCTTTTTGTGCGACCTAATATACCTTTGATGCTGGGATGCTCAACAATCTGTGCTATATGAGATAAGAGGAAAACGCAAGGAATGCACTGGAAATTAAATAAGCGTTTTCCTTAATCAAAAGAATGAGGGTTGTGAGCAATTCTCGAAATTGAACAAGAGTGCGAACAATAACAGCAGGAAGGACCACTTTTTTGTTAGCTTTCATGAAATTGAAATAGGGATTGATAGGTTCATTTAATCAACTTCAAGTAGAGCCACAAAATAAAAGGTGAAGTTGGGGGCTCACAGTGGTGCCCGAATATTGTATCGATGTATGAGGGAATTAAAAGGTAAGATCGCGGATGACTATATGAGTATGCAAGGTAATATTAAGAAAAGGCGAGACATTGTAAGACTATCATCAAACTGCACGTGATACCCTGGAAAGAGGGAGACAGGTTTATATCTACACATCCTGGTAACAGCATGAAATATTCTCTGCACATTTCTTGCCAAGTACTTGTGCCAATTGCACAAGGAAACTTGAGGGGCTCCCAGCGAGGTACATGGATGGGCCCCTCTCCGGACTTGATCAGGAGCTCTCTGGCCAGGGTACTGTGCTGAGGGGGCCCCCTGGAGCTCAGCACCCCTTCCCCCGCACCACGGGGGCCGCAGGAGGCTATGTTAAACCACTGCCTTGGTTCACACCGTGGAATATTGAGTAAGTTGTCAAGATCTTTGTTGGACTTAAATGAAGGTGGGCATTCACAGACACAAGGATTAAGAATAGAACTTCTCTACTAGAGTGACACAAGAGTGAAACTGGAGTGACACATGAATAACACTAATGCGACAGGCCGCAAACTTGAATAGACTAGAGTGATGCTCTAGTGATACTAGAGTTACATGCATGAGACACGTAAACAGTGTTTGAGTGACACTTGAGTAATAATCAAGTATTAATAGAGTGACATTTGAATTACACTCCTCAAACATCAGCCTATTCATTAAGGTCATTCCAGGCATAAACAAAAACATTTGTGGGCATTCTCAAACTTCGATCCAACATCTTACCAACTTGGAAATATTCTGAGAATTACTCCCCGTCCAGGATGGGAAAAGGAACAGCTCACCCCCAGTTTTTGTTGGGATATCTTCAAAGGGAAAAAAAAATCCCATGGGGAGAAAAAAAGATGTATTAGCACAACAGCCTTCAATCCCCCTTTGCAGAATGCTATGCAATTTAGAGGTTCATACAAATGGAAGAGGACCCTATAGGAGAATTCACATGACATTCCCAGTATTATGCCCAGAAACCTACACCTGCCGCAGCTTTCCAGGGATTGTGATTTATTGGGAATCTTTTTGAGAAAAGTAACAAACAGTACACATATATTCATGCAGGCATGTAAATCACCATCTGTTCCCTTCAGACATCTATCTTTTATACTTTTAACCACTGAAGGTGAACTGATGGTTGAATGTAGGTCCCACTAACATTCATTTTTGGAGAACAGCACGGTCGGACTGGGAACCGAAATCATCCCTGGCAAACAGCTCCGCCAGGCCCTCGAGGGGAGAAAGGACCACTCCTTTCTCACCGCTGCTGCTTTTGTTACAGGGGGCTGATATTGCAGCTATGCTGCACAAATGTCCCACCTGTAACAAAAATGGCCCCCACTCTGGCAGCCCACTGGGGAAAAGCTTGTGCCCTCTACGGCAGTCCTCAACAAACTTTGGTCTAGAGCAAGAGAGAGAAAAACACAAAAGATAGAAAGAAGGAGGAATAGGAAGATGGTAAAACAGTTGCAAAGGGAGAAAACAGGGATGAAAAATAACTCACAACAGTGAGATAAAGAGGAGTGTCTTGTGGCAGATTAAAGGGGCATAGGATGCAATCAAGACTTCATAGAATTTGAATTCAGGACCTTGAACTTTTCTAGCACTAGCTATGGACTTCTGAGCAAAACTTTTGGGTGTGATGTATATATATTTATTTATTTACAAATTAGGCACAGCTTTATACATGTTTCAAATGAAGATTATGCAATGGAGTGTACAGGGAGGGGGGGGGGGTCAGTATAATGTTAGGAGTATTTGATTCCCCAATGTTTCCTATACACTTTTTGAAGCCCTGAGGAAGTCACAGGGCAAGTTGCCTGTTAAAAGAAACGTGTTGGCAGAAGAAACCCAGACACTTTGTAAGTGAAGCCTTTGGACTTTGAATGTGATGAAGATTTTTTTAATAGAACTTTCTTGGGTTTTTCACTGAAGGTGTAATCCTATTGACCAGGTGGCTCTGGAAAGTCTCACTGGAAAAACAGGGTTTCTCCAAAATATTAACATGACGTCCATAGTCTGAAACTAGGTTTGGAGAACTAGAAACATGCCCATTAAGGTTCTTCGGCGAAACACTATGGCGTAAGAGGGGTGGAGGGCTTTTGGTAATGATGCTGCAGTTTCGCAGTTTCTGAGCACTGGATGTCATTGATGAACCTGGCATTGAGGTTGGGGTGGGAAGTCGATGCACTGGAGTTTTCATCTGAGCTGGCCACTTCAGACCTAAATGCTGGGCTCTTTCAAAGATTTCGGAGCCAGGGTCATATCTGTTATGCTCCATCTTCCGTCTAGGCTTCAGGTGTTCTGATCTCACGGACGGGCACACCCTCAAACCCGTTGTATCTCTTCCCCTTGAAATTTCAGTTGTAGATGGGCGTATCCCATTTTGAGCCAGCCCATGCTTCTGAGAAGTCAGCCACTTAGTGTCTGAGCGATGATGAATCATTGTTCCACATGTTCTGGCTTGCACAAGGGAGCCAATTTGTTTCCCTGTTGACTCTTCCATACTCCAACTCCTTCTTAATTATTCTACAGTTGTTCATTTGTCAACATGAATATCTGCTGCAGTTTCAATTCTAGTCTCAGTTGTCCAACTGGCTGGTAGGGTGTGTATTTATATCTCCTGCACTGGGTGGCACTCTGGTTTCTATAAGCGGGAGCATTGTTATTAGCATCCATTGATAGGGTCTGGAAAATGCTGTTGATGTATGACACCGGTCCAGCCGCACGCAGAGCTCTCCCCGCAAGGCAGGACTGGGAACACAAACCAGCCCTGGCAATTCAATTGGACTGGGGGGGGGGGGGGGGGGGGGGGGCTAGTGAGAAGTACTGCTGCTGCTTTTGTTACAGGGGTTGATATTGCACCACTGCTGCAAACCCGGCCCCCAGTAACAAAAACGGGCCCCACCACTTAAAAATTAGTCCCCACCCTACCGGCCTACGGGGAAAACGCTGGGTGTCCGCTACGTCCAGTCCAGCCCTGTACAAATTAAATAAAGAAAGGACTTTCTATTGGTGTGCAATCATTTGTATATCAATGAAACAATCATTCCGTGGAAATAGTCAAAGGATTTGAAATGCTAATATGACACACATCCGATAGGACACATCAATCTCCGGTTTTAAAAGGAATCGAAAACAGTATGTCCTAAAAAGACCTTTTATTGTCTATTGTAATTGGTCTTCTCAATTCCAGCACCACAAAAATCCTTCTTTTTGAAGACCAAGATTTCATGTGTACCGGTACTTTCTTTGGTTGTGTCACTGTTGTTCTATGTCTCGTCAGGAGACAAGGCGCTCATTACTTGAGCTGACGATTGTTTAAAGCTGAGTGAAGGCAGAGACTCACGGTTGGAGTATTTCTGCAACCCTCCCCACCCCCAGGCGGCTGGTATGACCAAACAGGCTGCCTCTGGTTAAACACAGAACAAGTGTCCAAGAGTGGAGTGGCAGCATATAATGCAGCCCTGATGAATCTGCCAAAATTATTGTGGCAGTGAAACATGTCGGCATTGGCAATAGGTAATGGTATGCATGAATAGCTACCAGCCTTTTTATCTTGATAACAGATATTCATTTCCCTATGAATAAAGTTTGTGAAGGGAATTGGATGCTGTGTTTTAAGCACTTTTCTATGTTGAATGTTTGTCACTAGCAGATGTTCTCTGCTTCCACTGTTTGTTACACGTTTTGGTTGTTTGTTTTGGACACTATCTTTTTTCTTTCTTTGAGAATCGAGTGACTACCGATGATGAGACAGGGGCTTGTCTGGAAATTACATACCAGTTACCCCGTTGGTGGTGTTTCCGTGAGGTGTCATTCGGTTCTCGCACATTTTTTCTAAGTAGAACTTTGTCCAACACTGATGTTGCGGGTACCTGATACTGACCTGGTTGTGTCAGACAATGTGTTGCTCTGTGTATCTGTCAAGGGAGATTGGCCTTTTTTATCTACATTTGGAAACTTTTTGGGCGTAGTGCAGTGAATTATTCCCCTCAAAAATTGAGGGGGTGTGCAATAGTTATCAGTACGTTTGGACTGGTCTATTAGTGTAGTAACTGACACAAGTGTTTGCCCTTTGTACAGGGTTTTTGTTGTTGGTTTACGTTTGAGTGGAGGGCGACCCTGTCCTATTTTCCCTCTGAGCTCCCATGGAGAGTTGACTCGTCTCAGTAAAGAACTCTGTCTTGAAAGAACCTAAAAAAAAGATGAATTTGCCTTGCAGGTCGTGGCAGGGAATTAGCACAAGAATTTGAAAGTGGCAGTGCAGCAGCATTTTTATGTGCAGAGATATTCTATTATCGTGGCACAATAGACAAGATACGATTGTAAAATGCTAGAGCTTAAGGATTATACCTTAATTCAAACCAGGATTGGCCGAGGTTACAGTGGCGCATGGTCTGATAGATTCAAAGAGACAGATCTGTGTTTAGGAACAGCCGTGTCATCCAATAGTTGCCACAGGGGATGAAAGAAGGGAACTATCCTCAGATAACCCAAACCTAATGAAGGCTGGAGGAAAGCACAGGGAGAGAGGGGTCCTGCCCACATGTGGACTGTGAAATCACATCACACGCTTCCAAAATTTCTCAGCCAACAGCAATCTCTCAGGGAAGAAAAGATTATCAGGAAATAGAGTGTGAGCATCTTGCTGATATTTGTGCAGGGGTATAATTTATGTGAGGGATAAAGTGCTCATGTATCTATGGCAAAATCTCTCCTGATGAGATTATGTGCATGCGCAAAACTGAGACTGCTGCTTCCTATGTATGGGGCGGCAGCAGGCCGCCAGACCCATCTGTTTTATGACAACTTTGCTTTATGAATAATGTCACATATAGTGAGTAACAGCTCCAAGGTTGCAAAATATTGGTGCATACAGGCAAAGGAACGTGGAGCAAGTTGAACTGTTATGTCACACACCAAGGCCCAGATTTACTAAGACTGTGCCCTGGGTTTGCGTTACTTTTGTACCCTTCAGTACAAAACCTATGCTTGACAGAAGGCGCACACTCTTGTAATATGATGCATGGGTATGTGTGTTGTCGCAAAGTTGTCATAAGTGCAGGGGGAGAAACATACAGTGCCAAATCTTGGTAGATATGGTGCTAATCATCTTTCTCACGTTGGCGGAAAGCAGCGCAAAAACTTTGGCTGTTGCACTGTGTTGCGCCAAAAGTTAGTAAATCTGCCCCAGCCTTTACAGACTGCCTGTTAGGCCTACAAATGGTCTCCAGAGTGAAGAGCACAGGGCAGGCAGAAAGGGCTGAGTTATTTTATAATATTGCTATTTGGCTAATCATTACAAGGGTAGAATGGGCAGAACCAAGGATCCCAACCCATCTGATATTTTTCCACTGCCAACAAAATTGCCAGGACTTGACCTAACGTTTAGTCCTCCAGCATAAAAAAGACAAAAACAACATATATATAATAGTTACGGTAGAGATTGAGGGCCTAATTAACAGTTTGGCAGTGCTGGTGTGGACTGCAGCGCAGGTGACCCGCTCCTGCGCTGCCCAACCCGTGGTCGCACCGCCTGCCAGATTACGAGTTTCCTTGTGTTTGGTGGGCTGTTTTTGGTGGGTCCATTGCGGTGCCTCTGAAAATGGGGACCGCAATGAGAACACCAAAAACAGTTCCTGCAAGGCATGGACTATAAATTTCTATTTTTGTATTTAAAACATTTATAGAGCGCAACATCTGCCCCAGCCAAGAGGCGTCCCGGCGCTAACAGCAAGTAGGCAACCACAACGCAGGGAGGAACCAGAGCAGCCTACGCAGTGGGAAAGAGAAAAGTTTTAATAGCTTTCCTAAATTAAAAATTTTTGCTGAGGCCTCGAATATGGGGGAGGGGGGGCGGGGGGGGGGCAGAGAGTTCCAAAGAGTCGACGCTCTGTACCGGAAGGAGCGGCCTCCAGCCCGGGTTCTCCTGACCCGAGGGACCACCAGCAAATGTTGGCCCATAGAGCGAAGCTGACGGGAGGGAACGTAAAAAGAGAGCAGATCCATCAAGATATTAGGGGAAGCGAGCTTCAAGATCTTAAAGGCTATACAGAGAGCCTTGAACTCAATCCGTTGAGCCACAGGCAACCAGTGAAGGAGACGGATTATACTAGTCACAGGGCAAACTGCGCAGGCCCAAAAGAGCTGTGGCTGCGGCGTTCTGTACTCTCTGTAACCTATGTATTTCTGACTTGTTAGCCCCCAGGTACAGAGAGTTAACATAATCAAGCCTAGATGTGATCAAGGCTTGAATGATAATCTGTCTGGTTGGGGCATCAAAGAAACCTAAAATAGGTTTAAGCCCTCGTAATAAACCAAAACAGGTGGCTGCCACCTTCTTTGTTTGAGTCTAGAAACTGAGAGAGGAGCCCATCTAGACCCCCACGTTCTTTACAACCTGTTTAGGAGGGGGTTTGCCTAGATTCATGGTTATGGAATGAGTATTCCATACCCCATGATCCCTTCCCACCAGCAATACCTCCGACTTGCTGGCGTTCAGCTGGAGGCAGTTAGCTGTCATCCATCCGGCAACTACCGCAAGATCATCTTGAAACTTAGCAGCGTCGTGCCTAAAGTTGTTCGAGGGAGCTACCACCAGATGAGTGTCGTCGGCGTAGGAGACCACTGTCAGTCCTCTGCTCTTGGCAATTGCAGCCAGAGGTTGTACGTACAAATGAAAGAGCAGAGGGCTGAGAGGAACCCTGTGGCACTCCATGCTTGATGGGAAAAGTGGATGAGGAGAACGAGGGGGCGATCACCTGATAAGTCCTATCAGAAAGGAATGATGCTAGTCACTTCAATGCAAGGCTACCGATACCAGCCTCTTCCAAATGGCGCAACAGGATTGCATGGGACACAGTGTTGAAAGCGGCACTGAGATCCAAAAGTATCAGTGCCGATGTCTGTCCTGCTGCCAATGCTGTCCAAAGATGTTCTGTCACCGCCAGATGTGCCGACTCAGTACCATGGCCTGGGCGAAAGCCATTTTGCTTGTAATCTAGTGTATTATTGATGGTCAAGTGCTTTGAAAGAATGGAATTAATATATGTCTCCACGATCTTAGCAGGCCAAGAGAGCAATAAGACTGGCCTGAAGTTCTCGTTTTTTTTTTTAAATCCAAAGAGATTTTTTTTAGCAATGGTAACACTCTAGCCTGTTTCCATGCTGTGGGCACAACAGCCGAACTGAGCGATTTATTGATCACTTGACCAAGGAGAGGAGAAATAATTGGTAAGATCTTCCTGAATTGGTCAGGTTTCAGTGGGTCGGTCGGGGAGCCTAACTTGATTTTAGCACAAAGGACGAGTAAACGGTCCTGCTGAATCGGGGGGAAAACCTCTAAGATGACCATCGTGCTATTATTGGTTATCTCAGGGCAGCCGATATGGGCCGTGGGAAAGCATTTATAAATGTATTCTACCTTTTTGAGAAGAACAAGGCCAGCTCCTCTCACTGCTTATTTGAGATAATCAGTGGGCCAACAGCCTCCTTCTGATTTTTAAGGCCTAAAACAATAGAGAAGATACTCTTCGCGGGATTGGTGCTATTACTAATTTCCTTACCGTAAAAGGCCATGCGTTCAGTATGGATTGCTTTGTGATAGATCTTTACTACATCCCGATGGCGATCTTTAGATAACGAATCAAAGTCTCTTCTCCAGGACCTTTCACATTTTTTACAAATTTTCTGCAGCATTGCAAATTTTTCGTTATACCATGGATTCGATTTAGAAATGTGATTAGTGGACCACTTAGCTGGGATCAGCTTAGCCAACGGCTGATTTATCCAATCTGAAAAGGCTGCACCATAATGGAGGCTGAAAGATAGACTTGAAATTGGTCCCAGTTTGATTTATGCCATGGACGTTTAAAAGAGGAGGGGTAGTCTAATTTGCGCATGGGAGCAATGCCCTGGATAGTCAAATGGAGTAAGAAGTTGTCCGACTGGGCCATGGGAACCAACAGTAGGACCGTGAGGGACGAAATGTTAGTCAAAACAGGGTCCAACAAATGCCCAGCCGAATGTGTGGGGCCAGAGACATGCTGATTAAGCTGACAAGCAGCTAAACCCACCATCAGATTGGCCACATCCACATCCAGGTGGTTGTCAAAATGAAGATTCAGGTCTCCCAGGACTGTAAAGTTAGAAGTATAGACCGCCAAAGTACAGACGGTTTCAACAAGCGCTTCCGTGGAGGCTTTGGATTGGCCCGGTGGATGATATACCAGTAAACCAAACATGGTGTAGTTGGAGTTAAAAGCAATTTTAAAACAGGCACATTCACAGTCCAAAATGGGCTGTTTAGTGAAGGTGCAGGAGTAGCCGGTTTTGACAATAACTGCAATACCCCCGCCTCTCGTGTCTCTATTAAGAGTATGGATAACATAACCCACCAGGAGTGCCAGCCCTGGTATTGCCGCCGAGTCTTCGGAGAGCCAATTCTCCCTTAAAAACAAGGTATCAGGAGTCCATGCCATGCAGGAAATGGGATGCATAAATGCAGGGGGGCACATGTTGTGGCCGCCTGCATGCATCCTTTAGGACCCCCTTTTGTTTCTGGACGGCCAACCTTTTCAGGGAGGAAAGACCTCCATGACACCGCTGGAGGTCCTGAAAATTGTAATATGCATGGCGGTGCCGCAGCGGCACCACCAGCATATTACTGAGGCCCTGACTGTTGCACCACAGCCAGCGAACAGCAGTTCCCTGGTGGGCAGTTCCCAGGTGGCTGCGGCGGTGCAATGGCGCTCCGACTGCCCAACTGGTAATGGGGCTGTAGGACCGCTGGTGCTGGACTGACTCTACCGCGCCCCCCGCGAGGACAGCCATATTCGTAATTTGGCCTTATATCTATTCAAGGCTAAAGGTGGCTTGAGGTGGGGTATTTTCATCGCAGGTAAACTCGAAACAGGAGCTTAGGTACAGCAAGCTATTGCTCTCTCTTTACAGCATTGTGGGTGGGTGCAGCCTTTTTAAACCAAACCCAAGTCGTACTTCCTCACTTCACCATTTCAAATCGTCAGTTAATGAATAGGCATGAATCAGTCTAAGCAGACGGTGGCTGCTTCCACTCCGAATTAAAACGTTGAACTTGAGTTTTAAGGACTCCAAGAGGAACTGTTTCACAAGCGCCTAGTGTACATTTCATAATATAATTGACACAGTGCTTGATTAGGGCTGGTGGTTGAAGATGGTGGGCCACCCACAGTACTCATGTTTGACAGCCATGACTTATTTTTCTGCACCAATTTCTGACCCAGAATTAGAGAGAGAAAATCAGAAAAGTGAGAAAGATAGGAACACAGTGAGAAAGAGAAAATGTAGGGATGAAAAAGAATGCACAAGCGTTAAAGAGGTAGGAAGTTTCGGGTGGTGGATGAAAGAGGCAGGTGTTTATTTTGTTATTTTTAACAAATTAAGCTCTGATGAGATGTTATTCTGCGTTTCTATGCAAGCATCAACAAAGCACACCACCTCCGTGTTCTTTAGTGAATCACGACCTTGTCGTATCTTAAAACTTTAGAGTCTGGTGTTTCTGTGTTCTAGGGCTTCCCAAGAACAGGCAGATGGTGGAGCAAGGACACAGTCATCTGCTGATGATTGAGTGAAGCTGCCTGACAGATAGGCTCCTCTCTGAGATGTTCCGGGGCTAGACTCCAACCTCATCTCCAGACGAAGTAGAAGGTAAGGCTTCAACCCAATCAGTCACTCTCAAACATGCCGTTCATTTCTCTGGAGTCTGAGACTCCCAATCACCGCAGAGCAGTTCATTCATCATGTTCCTTCTAATTAACTTCTAATTTACCTCTTTAGTCAAATCTGTTTACAATCAGAGACAAGAAACCATGACCCAAATGCGAGCTGCAACAAATCCCTCTGACTGCACACGCCTGGCCGCCTCTCTTATGGCGGAACAGCACTGGAGCAGGCCTGAAGCAGCGCTTTTAAGGGGGGCTGTGGCGAGAGGGGTGTCTTCTACTAAATGGGTGTCCTCATACACATAAATGGTACTGGACAGTGGCGTAGCAAGGGAGGTGGAGGGGCGGTCTGCCCCAGGCGCCATGAGTTTTGTGGGTGGCGGCCTCCCCCCTGCTCTTACCTGAGTCCGTAGCGGGGCAGCCGCTGCAGGTATCGTCAGCACCCCCGCCCCCATACTTACATGCGTCTACCTCGGGCGGCAAAGCCAGGGACTGCTACGGGCGGCATATGGTCTAGCTATGCCACTGGTACTGGAATGTCATTCTTGGGTCGTCCAAAATCTCAGCTTCTCATTAGGCATTGAGGGGCTTATTTACAAGACCCTTGCACCGCTGCTATGTCACTTTTTCCTATATCAAAAGTGACGCAGCAGCAGTGCAAGGGGCTTGTACATAAGGCCCTAAATCCTTAAGAGAAAGTAAAATACAGATATACATCTAATAAACACGAGGGGCCTCATTTAAAAGCTCATTGCACCGCCGATGCGTCACTGCTCTTAACGCACCGACCGCGTAATGGGCTTGCCCATATTTACAAGGCCATGCAAAGTCATTCTGCATGACTTTTCATGGCCTTGTAAATATGGGCCCCTTTCAAGCATTACACTGCGTGAAAGGAGCGTTCCATTGGTGTTGCTGTAGGTGTTCCTGCACAACATCCATGGAACCTGACATATTTCCAGATTTACAAGTTTTGTAAAGCTGGGATTATGTCAGAATCCTATGCCTCCACAGCGGAGGCGTACGAGTGGCACAACAAGGAGAAATACTTTATTTCTCCTTGTTTTTACGTCGAGCCTGGGCAGCCCATGCGCTGCTCTGTGAGGCATGCTGTATTCGAGATGGACTTGAAGCCCCACCTGCTCTCTACCCATATTTTTCATTGGCTTGTATCATTGTCCTTCGTAAACGCTGGCTTCTGATTCGTTAATAAGGCTTGTTAGACCCTCCTTAGTACCAACTTGTCTTCATTTGTAACCTCCCATGAGGACAGGCCCTTTTACTTCTGTTGTTACATGGTATGTCTTATTTAGTCTGTAAGCACTATTTTCTTTAATGAGTTTCTCCTACTGCAGGCTTTCCTGCAACAACAGCTGCTCTGTCGCTCCTTGGTTTCAGTTCCACCCCTTCACCCCTTACTACCCCAACCAACTGTCTGAGGTCGGTATATATATATATATATATATATATATATATATATATATATATATATATATATGCAAAATGTAGCGGCGTTCCTTTCGAGCACTCGGATAAGGATCACTCAGCAAACTCCAGGGTTACCAAGAAAAAAAGATTTATTGCTTCATAAATCTCTCCGTGACGCGTTTCGCACTCCACAGAGTGCTTGATCACACAATATGCCCCGAGTTCCATTACATTATTTATGTCAGTTACACATTAGACACCAAGAAGGGACTCGTTATGTTAGATCCATGACATACATTTAAACTTGCATACAACAGGAGGACATGTTGGAATGGTATAAACCACATGAATAACGCCCCTTATTTCGTGAGTAAGAGTAAATAATAACAATATCCTACTCGAGCGTTGAGAAATAAACATTTGCATTACCATTTTAGTTATACTTTAAACAACACGCATATTTTCGTGAAATCTCCGTAATGCAAAATCAAGAGAAAAGAAATTGCAAGACATCGTGTTAATTGACACAATGCAGTTTCGTGACCCAATTCCACTAATAACCGGGATGTAAAGGTGAACTATTTATATTTAGAGTTCCGGGGCTCCTCCCTGTGTGCGTCATGCAGGCATGTTGTCATGGCAACGGGGGGTAAACAGAAACAATAATAATACGGTCTATGGAGCAGAGAGAACATATCGTAATATGTAGATGCATTCTCACACTTTGTGATGCAGTGTATAGTTGGAGGCGGGATACCCGCTAGTAATGTTGGTGTTCCAACTCTTCAGGCTCCATGTTATACGCCGGTAATAAATAAAACTGACCGGGTAGTGCTCTATCTGCCCGTGACATGTATGTATGACCTACTGCATAATAGGAAGATGGGGGACAGTTGGATATATCCTACTCTGGTTAGTGAGATAGAAGCCCCCTTGGGCAACACGCAACTGGTGTGTTGACATTACTGTCCAGATTGTATTTATTCCTGGTTAGTGGAATCGATACTGGTTCAACCAATTACCCCCTCTAATGTTACTGGAGTCCCCAGAAGGGTTTAGGTGTGCCTGTGTAATAACTCTGTGGGTATTACTGCATACCACACGTGCAATCCTAAGCTCGGGTGCATATTACAGATTGGAGTACATTCCTATTTTAAAAGATAGAAGAGGATAAGAGAGGAGATTCTCTGTGCAGTTCAAGATGATTCATATGATTCTTATTCAGACATCTCCCTCGTTTGGAATTATCTGCAGAGAGACAGAGAGAATGGAGAATATAAGGAGAAGGAAAAGACAGGTACACTTCAGTCAATGAGTAAAATGCACATTACTTTTACAAGAATAATACCATTACATTGCACTGACACATTTCATTCTTGCAGGTGTACATTGTATTCTTCGTCCATATTATGCCCTTTAGGGTAACGGGTGCAGAGGCTGATTATGTATTTGGATTCCTTTTGTCTTAATTTAAGTAAGCGATTACCTCCTCTGGGGCCTATGTTAACCTGCTCCAACACAAAATAAGTAAGTTTTTTGGGGTCAGAGAAGTGATGACTCTCAAAATGGCGTGCTATCGGGTACTGTTGGTCTAGATTACTGATAGCTCTCGTGTGTTCCAACACTCTTTTTTTCGCCATATGTGTCGTGCTGCCTATATATAATAGGTTGCACGGGCAAGTCAGGGCATAGATGACAAATGGTGTGGTACATGTTAGGAATTGTTGGATTTGTTGCATCTTGTTGATGCTGGGATTCCAAAATTCCTTCCTCATGTGGCTATTGGCACAGGCTTTACAGTGGCCACAAGGGAAAAAGCCCGGTAGATCAATGCCTCTAGAAACAGGGATGGTGCTGACGTCATTCTTAACCAATAGGTCCCTAAGAGTAGGTCCTCTCTTATAAGTTATACTGGGGCGTTTAGGTAAGCTGTCTCCTATTATAGGATCAGAGGTTAGAAGATTCCAATTCTTCACTAAACTTTTTTGAATCTGTTTTGAATTCCCGTTGTAAGTGAGAATAACTCTGGTGATATTATCCTTTTCTACATCTTCCTTGGTCTTAGTCTCCAGTAAGTTCTCTCTCTCAATCTCCGACACTTTTTTGCTTGCTTTCTTTATCACCCACAAAGGATAACCTCGTTGGAGGAATCTCTGTGTCATGATCTTCTCTTCTGCCAGGTAGTCTTTATGTATACTGCAGTTTCTTTTCGCTCTGAGTAACTCTCCGTAGGGGATACTCCACTTTAAATTTTCAGGGTGGTTGCTTTCTGCATGAAGCAGAGAGTTACCTGCCGTGGTTTTTCTGAATAATACAGTTCTGATGGTGTTGTCTGTAATGCTGACTTTTGTGTCAAGATACTCAACCTCATTCTCACTGATGTTACTTGTGAGTTTGATATTGCAATTATTTTGATTCAGTTTATTGATGAAGTCTATGGCCTCCGATTTGTTGCCTGACCAGATGACGAAAATGTCATCAATAAACCGAAGCCATACCTTAACCTTCAAAAAGTCATTTTGCAGTTTAGTGTCATTCCTGGTATCCGCCTCCCATGCTCCCATGAAAAGGTTCGCCAGACTCGGCGCAAAAGAAGTACCCATCGCGGTGCCGTGGGTTTGCAAAAAGATCTCGTCATTAAAACAGAAGAAATTGTTTTCCAGGCAGTGTCTTATCATATCTAACAGCATGGTTGTGTGCCCTAGAAATTTTATGTCTCTTTGTTTTAGGTATCTAGCACATGCTTCCAATCCCTGGTTGTGCTCAATAATGGTGTAAAGGGCATTTACATCCATAGTTATGAGCAGATCTCCTTTGTTAATCTTCACTTGGTTGATTTTGTCAAGAAAATCCTTAGTATCTCTTACGTACGTAGGGAGATCCATGACAAAATCCCTCAGAAAATGGTCAATATAACGTGAGACATTCTCCAGAACACATCCCCTGGAAGAGATGATAGGTCTTCCAGGGGGATTGTCCATACATTTGTGCACCTTAGGGAGGAGGTACAGAATGGGCAACAAAGGATAATCTTTTTTAAGGAAACAATATTCTTCCCATTCTAGCCAGCCTCTATCTTTCCATTCATTCAATTTGTCCCACATGTTTTTAATGCTGTTATTGTATTCTGTCCGATTAGTTTTTTTGTATGTCTGTCCATCATGTAGTTGACGTTCGGCTTCTGCCACATACATCTCTCTTGGCATTATCACGATATTTCCCCCTTTGTCAGATGGACGAATGAGTATACTGGGGTCTTTAGCCAGATCTTGTACAGCCGTTCTTTGGGCCACCGTTAAATTGTATTTAACTTTTTGCTTTTTACTGTTGATCTGGTTACTTCTACTCAGTTCCAGTAATTTATTGCCCATCTGATCTTGAAATGAGTCAATATTATCATGGTTCATTTTGGGGGTGAATGTAGATTTGGGTTTGAAATCTGTGTTGGCGGCTTGATTGTGCTGAATTTCTAAAGCATCCAGTATTCTCCTGGCTTCCGTGCTAAGATTCAGATCATCTTCAGTAGTATTCAGTTCATCAATGGCAACTAAGTTATCTATATCACCAATGATCATCTGTTCATTATCAGTTTCCTGATTATCAGTAGGACGTTTTTTGCTTTTTTTCGGTTTCATTTTATGCCATTTTTTAAGTTTCAACTTTCTACAAAATTTGAAGATGTCAATCTTATCGTCCACATAGTTCATGGTTTTCGTTGGACAGAATGATAGTCCCAAACATAAAATTCTTTTCACTTTCATACAATCTGGACAGTAATGTCAACACACCAGTTGCGTGTTGCCCAAGGGGGCTTCTATCTCACTAACCAGAGTAGGATATATCCAACTGTCCCCCATCTTCCTATTATGCAGTAGGTCATACATACATGTCACGGGCAGATAGAGCACTACCCGGTCAGTTTTATTTATTACCGGCGTATAACATGGAGCCTGAAGAGTTGGAACACCAACATTACTAGCGGGTATCCCGCCTCCAACTATACACTGCATCACAAAGTGTGAGAATGCATCTACATATTACGATATGTTCTCTCTGCTCCATAGACCGTATTATTATTGTTTCTGTTTACCCCCCGTTGCCATGACAACATGCCTGCATGACGCACACAGGGAGGAGCCCCGGAACTCTAAATATAAATAGTTCACCTTTACATCCCGGTTATTAGTGGGAATTGGGTCACGAAACTGCATTGTGTCAATTAACACGATGTCTTGCAATTTCTTTTCTCTTGATTTTGCATTACGGAGATTTCACGAAAATATGCGTGTTGTTTAAAGTATAACTAAAATGGTAATGCAAATGTTTATTTCTCAACGCTCGAGTAGGATATTGTTATTATTTACTCTTACTCACGAAATAAGGGGCGTTATTCATGTGGTTTATACCATTCCAACATGTCCTCCTGTTGTATGCAAGTTTAAATGTATGTCATGGATCTAACATAACGAGTCCCTTCTTGGTGTCTAATGTGTAACTGACATAAATAATGTAATGGAACTCGGGGCATATTGTGTGATCAAGCACTCTGTGGAGTGCGAAACGCGTCACGGAGAGATTTATGAAGCAATAAATCTTTTTTTCTTGGTAACCCTGGAGTTTGCTGAGTGATCCTTATCCGAGTGCTCGAAAGGAACGCCGCTACATTTTGCATATTGATTCCGGCTGCTCCGCCGGTTCGAGCCACACCCACGAAGGCGAGGGGTTGCAGCAGGAGCGCTGTCAAAGTGGAATATTAAAGGAGCAACCTACGCGGTTTCGCTTGGGACCCAGCACCTGAATACAGTGGAGGAGACCGGTTCTAAGGCGGCTTGAGACGCATATCTACGAGGTGGACCATCCTCCAAGGTAAGCGTTCTCGCCTGCCGTATGTACAGGTTAATCAGTTGGGACTCCAATTGTTGTTCTGCCGTCTGTCCCCACAATTGGGATTAGCAACACGGGGGACGGGACATTTAAGAACAATAATACCGAAACAAGGGTGAACCCTGAATTAACAGGGGGACAAAGGATCTCAACAGCGAACATACAGGGGCAAACCAAGGGCAAAACGTTTATCTTTTGCCAAGTAAACTAACATGGAGGAGGAGAATGAGAGGAGAGAGGCAGCACTCTCCCTTTTTGCAAGAGCACCTGGAAAAGCGACGACACTCCCAACACCTGTCCGGGCAGATAAGAGCATCATGGACAGATTGAGACGATATGAAAAACTGCATAAATTAGAGGTATCCAAATGGTGGGAGGCAACATCATTACAGGACTACCTGGACAAGAACATGATACCCAGAGGATTGAGAATCTACCTGATTCCATCCTATGACTCCCTAGATCCACAGATGCTAGAAGACTGGTCTGATAACGCCACAAACAGCTCTAGAGTGATGATGCAAATCCTGATTAAATATGCTTGGTCGGACAGAACCTTAATCAAGAAAGAAATAGAGGAAATTGCTGAAGAATTAAACAAACACGAAGAACAAGACACCATCATCAAGTATCTTGAAGAGATGAAGAAACGACTAAAAACTTTAGAAGACGACATCAAAAAGAGAAAACAGTACAAACTACACAGAGACTGTGGCGATTATGAATCAGGGAGGATTCTTACACACAGTAAGAAATATGACCATCTTTATGAAAAACACTTACAAGAAAAACACTTACAAAGTGATCAGGCTACTCCCACCAATGAGGAAATTGCTACCGAAGAAGAAGACACTGCGGAGTCCTTGACGGATATGTCAGAACTAACCGTGAGCTCTGAAAGTATCAAGTCAACAGATGAAACAAGACCAAAGAGGAGTAATTTTTTATTACAGTACCGGTTCATGAAACAGAACCGGGAAGGCACAAGATCGTCAACGAGATTACAAGAGAAGAATCAAGCCCAAGCCCAGAACACAAGAGGCAGACCAAGAGGTACCAGGCAAAGAGGAGGAAGAAACGACAACAGAGGAACAAGCAGCACAACAAATCAAAGGCCAGTGGGAATAAGAAGGGCCCAAACAAAGAGGAAATAATGATGGACGACAAACAGGTAAACAAAACCATAATTAATTTGTCGGATAAACAAATAAGCATGAAAGTGAAAAGAATTTTATGTTTGGGACTATCATTCTGTCCAACGAAAACCATGAACTATGTGGACGATAAGATTGACATCTTCAAATTTTGTAGAAAGTTGAAACTTAAAAAATGGCATAAAATGAAACCGAAAAAAAGCAAAAAACGTCCTACTGATAATCAGGAAACTGATAATGAACAGATGATCATTGGTGATATAGATAACTTAGTTGCCATTGATGAACTGAATACTACTGAAGATGATCTGAATCTTAGCACGGAAGCCAGGAGAATACTGGATGCTTTAGAAATTCAGCACAATCAAGCCGCCAACACAGATTTCAAACCCAAATCTACATTCACCCCCAAAATGAACCATGATAATATTGACTCATTTCAAGATCAGATGGGCAATGAATTACTGGAACTGAGTAGAAGTAACCAGATCAACAGTAAAAAGCAAAAAGTTAAATACAATTTAACGGTGGCCCAAAGAACGGCTGTACAAGATCTGGCTAAAGACCCCAGTATACTCATTCGTCCATCTGACAAAGGGGGAAATATCGTGATAATGCCAAGAGAGATGTATGTGGCAGAAGCCGAACGTCAACTACATGATGGACAGACATACAAAAAAACTAATCGGACAGAATACAATAACAGCATTAAAAACATGTGGGACAAATTGAATGAATGGAAAGATAGAGGCTGGCTAGAATGGGAAGAATATTGTTTCCTTAAAAAAGATTATCCTTTGTTGCCCATTCTGTACCTCCTCCCTAAGGTGCACAAATGTATGGACAATCCCCCTGGAAGACCTATCATCTCTTCCAGGGGATGTGTTCTGGAGAATGTCTCACGTTATATTGACCATTTTCTGAGGGATTTTGTCATGGATCTCCCTACGTACGTAAGAGATACTAAGGATTTTCTTGACAAAATCAACCAAGTGAAGATTAACAAAGGAGATCTGCTCATAACTATGGATGTAAATGCCCTTTACACCATTATTGAGCACAACCAGGGATTGGAAGCATGTGCTAGATACCTAAAACAAAGAGACATAAAATTTCTAGGGCACACAACCATGCTGTTAGATATGATAAGACACTGCCTGGAAAACAATTTCTTCTGTTTTAATGACGAGATCTTTTTGCAAACCCACGGCACCGCGATGGGTACTTCTTTTGCGCCGAGTCTGGCGAACCTTTTCATGGGAGCATGGGAGGCGGATACCAGGAATGACACTAAACTGCAAAATGACTTTTTGAAGGTTAAGGTATGGCTTCGGTTTATTGATGACATTTTCGTCATCTGGTCAGGCAACAAATCGGAGGCCATAGACTTCATCAATAAACTGAATCAAAATAATTGCAATATCAAACTCACAAGTAACATCAGTGAGAATGAGGTTGAGTATCTTGACACAAAAGTCAGCATTACAGACAACACCATCAGAACTGTATTATTCAGAAAAACCACGGCAGGTAACTCTCTGCTTCATGCAGAAAGCAACCACCCTGAAAATTTAAAGTGGAGTATCCCCTACGGAGAGTTACTCAGAGCGAAAAGAAACTGCAGTATACATAAAGACTACCTGGCAGAAGAGAAGATCATGACACAGAGATTCCTCCAACGAGGTTATCCTTTGTGGGTGATAAAGAAAGCAAGCAAAAAAGTGTCGGAGATTGAGAGAGAGAACTTACTGGAGACTAAGACCAAGGAAGATGTAGAAAAGGATAATATCACCAGAGTTATTCTCACTTACAACGGGAATTCAAAACAGATTCAAAAAAGTTTAGTGAAGAATTGGAATCTTCTAACCTCTGATCCTATAATAGGAGACAGCTTACCTAAACGCCCCAGTATAACTTATAAGAGAGGACCTACTCTTAGGGACCTATTGGTTAAGAATGACGTCAGCACCATCCCTGTTTCTAGAGGCATTGATCTACCGGGCTTTTTCCCTTGTGGCCACTGTAAAGCCTGTGCCAATAGCCACATGAGGAAGGAATTTTGGAATCCCAGCATCAACAAGATGCAACAAATCCAACAATTCCTAACATGTACCACACCATTTGTCATCTATGCCCTGACTTGCCCGTGCAACCTATTATATATAGGCAGCACGACACATATGGCGAAAAAAAGAGTGTTGGAACACACGAGAGCTATCAGTAATCTAGACCAACAGTACCCGATAGCACGCCATTTTGAGAGTCATCACTTCTCTGACCCCAAAAAACTTACTTATTTTGTGTTGGAGCAGGTTAACATAGGCCCCAGAGGAGGTAATCGCTTACTTAAATTAAGACAAAAGGAATCCAAATACATAATCAGCCTCTGCACCCGTTACCCTAAAGGGCATAATATGGACGAAGAATACAATGTACACCTGCAAGAATGAAATGTGTCAGTGCAATGTAATGGTATTATTCTTGTAAAAGTAATGTGCATTTTACTCATTGACTGAAGTGTACCTGTCTTTTCCTTCTCCTTATATTCTCCATTCTCTCTGTCTCTCTGCAGATAATTCCAAACGAGGGAGATGTCTGAATAAGAATCATATGAATCATCTTGAACTGCACAGAGAATCTCCTCTCTTATCCTCTTCTATCTTTTAAAATAGGAATGTACTCCAATCTGTAATATGCACCCGAGCTTAGGATTGCACGTGTGGTATGCAGTAATACCCACAGAGTTATTACACAGGCACACCTAAACCCTTCTGGGGACTCCAGTAACATTAGAGGGGGTAATTGGTTGAACCAGTATCGATTCCACTAACCAGGAATAAATACAATCTGGACAGTAATGTCAACACACCAGTTGCGTGTTGCCCAAGGGGGCTTCTATCTCACTAACCAGAGTAGGATATATCCAACTGTCCCCCATCTTCCTATTATGCAGTAGGTCATACATACATGTCACGGGCAGATAGAGCACTACCCGGTCAGTTTTATTTATTACCGGCGTATAACATGGAGCCTGAAGAGTTGGAACACCAACATTACTAGCGGGTATCCCGCCTCCAACTATACACTGCATCACAAAGTGTGAGAATGCATCTACATATTACGATATGTTCTCTCTGCTCCATAGACCGTATTATTATTGTTTCTGTTTACCCCCCGTTGCCATGACAACATGCCTGCATGACGCACACAGGGAGGAGCCCCGGAACTCTAAATATAAATAGTTCACCTTTACATCCCGGTTATTAGTGGGATTTGGGTCACGAAACTGCATTGTGTCAATTAACACGATGTCTTGCAATTTCTTTTCTCTTGATTTTGCATTACGGAGATTTCACGAAAATATGCGTGTTGTTTAAAGTATAACTAAAATGGTAATGCAAATGTTTATTTCTCAACGCTCGAGTAGGATATTGTTATTATTTACTCTTACTCACGAAATAAGGGGCGTTATTCATGTGGTTTATACCATTCCAACATGTCCTCCTGTTGTATGCAAGTTTAAATGTATGTCATGGATCTAACATAACGAGTCCCTTCTTGGTGTCTAATGTGTAACTGACATAAATAATGTAATGGAACTCGGGGCATATTGTGTGATCAAGCACTCTGTGGAGTGCGAAACGCGTCACGGAGAGATTTATGAAGCAATAAATCTTTTTTTCTTGGTAACCCTGGAGTTTGCTGAGTGATCCTTATCCGAGTGCTCGAAAGGAACGCCGCTACATTTTGCATATTGATTCCGGCTGCTCCGCCGGTTCGAGCCACACCCACGAAGGCGAGGGGTTGCAGCAGGAGCGCTGTCAAAGTGGAATATATATATATATATATATATATATTTTAATTATTTTTTTCTCTCTTTCTCCACTTGACTAGCCGTTTTTAAAAGAAAATTATATTAGTAGAGAGATTAATTGACTTGATGTTGAGCCGATGCCGAGGTTAGAACACTGGTCCCCAGCTCCTGAGTTGGTAGCTTTGACTGCTGAGCCATATCCTCTCCCTCTGGGGACAGCACAATATCATATATATTTGCTTGTTTTAAACACATTAATGGCATCCATGCCCCTTTCCTTAAACGAGCAAAACAAAAAAGCAGCACTTGAAAACAGAGCAGTGGAAATACACACGTAATGGGTACTTGCTCAGGGTTCGGGGTTTAGACACAAACCCAAGAATAGAAAGTGAAGCCCACATGCGTTAACCCCTCCCATGCTCATGACGAGCTCAACTCATCATGAGCCACGGTTCTTGTGTGCTCATGACGAGCTGAGCTCGTCATGACCTTTAGAACGCTCGCACGCTGGGCAAATTCCCCTGCTGTGCGAACGTTGTAAAGAAACAGGGTGAGGTCATGACGAGCTCAGCTCGTCAAGAGCACACAAACACTGTGCTGCCTGACGAGCTGAGCTCGTCATGAGCACGGCGGCGGTATGCGCACCCCCCCTCCCCCCAGTACAGCGGGAGAATGTGCCCAGCAGAGAAAGGGTTAAAGAATTAGAAGCAAGCAACTGAGAGCAACAGTGAATTCAACCAATAGTAACTTATGGGCAGCCTCTTACTCCTCTGTAAGCTAGCAAAATGTCTTGCAACAGTTAGTGCAAGCGCTGCCTTAAACAAGACCTAAAAATGGAGGATGTGGTCAGGGCAGACAAGTCCCAAACATTTAGCAGGGCGGGAAACCGGATTTGGTGCCTGACACCATGGGAAACATGTGCCAGCACAGCAGAGGCAGTGCTATTCCAGGAGTCCCCCTTTCTTGTGCTATGAAGGGAAATAGAAAGGGGACACATGAGATGCAGACCAGATGCTTTCAGGTTTGCAAGCATTGCAGCAGATGCTGTGCCTTCTCACAAATGTAGTGCCAGTCCTGGAATATTTGTGGAAACTGAAATGTCCAGGGGACTCTTTTAGTATCCTAACATCTGTCCTAGAGCATTTTGGAGATAGATTAACATTCCACAAATATTGTAAGTAATCATTGAGGTGCTGTAGATCTCAGCCTAATCCCAGCAGCAGCTGTAAAGGTGAAGTCAAATAGCTATGAATACTCCCAGCCAGCTTCTCTGCAGCACATTATACTGCGGCGCTGTGCACTGCTGGAGTCCTTTCAATTTCCAGGCATATAAATACTGAAGGGAGCATGTGAGATGTATCCCAGGTACGATTCAGAGAAAAAGACGTACAGATTGAGGGAGGTGACTGAAAGGGAGCTCTGGGTACCTCCGGGTACCCCCAATAAACTTATAAAAGTAAATACATAAGGAACAAGCATTGGCAAAGCCAATTGGTCTCAGGAATGCAAGAGCTATTGGCGTTCTTGGTGTCAATGTCTTTTGGTCATGCTGTTCAGCATGGCTAAAAGTCAGGGAAAAAAGCGCAATGACACTGCTAAAAGAACATGGCTAAAAGACATTAACAAAGCCAATACCTCTCGTATTCCCAAGACCTAGGGGCGTAACACAGGCCCCCGCAGCCCATGCGGTGCGGGGGGGCCCTTAGCTCCAAGGGGCCCCCTCGGCACTGAACTCTGGCCGGAAGAGCTCCTGATTGAGCCCGGAGGGGGCCCCCCTAAGTACCGTGCAGGGAGGCCCCCTCACTTTTCGTTACGCCAGTGCCAAGACCTATGGGCTTTTTCAATGCTTCTTTTTTTTATTTCTGGCGGAAGGGCAGGCCACAAAGCAACACGGAATGAGGATGTGGTTGGGGGAAAGACGAACAATGGAAGGAAGCAATGCCCTGAGAAGCAGTGTTGTTGCTATTGTACACTTACCCCATCAAGCAGGCATTGCCACGAGGAGGCTGGCTTTGCAGAGGTCTCCTACACAAATGAATGAATTAATTCCATCATTTACTTTAGAGATATATTTAATCGTGTATTTTGTATTGTGACAAGCAATTATTTCATACATGCCATCCAAATTTCATTCATCAATTCAAGAATGAATCCATGACTTTGTTTATTCATGCAGTCAATCATTCAGTCGCATGTACATCAATTCATCCATTCATTTATGAAGTCAATAATTCATTGGTCCTTTGTAGCATGCATTCATTCAAGCATGCCTTTGTTTATGTTCTCTATTATTCATTCACTCACCCATGCATTTATCTGAGATTCAGTAACTACCTTGTTCAGTCATGAACACAACCATTCATTTGTGCATTCTGTTTAATCGTGCATTTAATAATTCATTTAAATATTGATGCATGCTTTCATGTATACATTTAATAATTCACTTATTCATTCATTCACCCATGAAATCATTCTTCAATGCATTTGTTTATTCATGTGTCAAATCCTTCATTCTGTTATCGATGCACACTTTCATTTACCATTGTATTTGTTTGTTAATGCATTGCTAGGTAGATTAATTGTTTTCTTCAATTAGCGGCATCAAGCCGCCGGGATGTGCCCCAGTATTCCTGGAATGCCGCCACCCTCTTCAGCCATCTTCAGATACTGCAGCACACATCTGGATATCATAGTTCTGTTTAAATAACGGGATACCCGGCAGTGCTGGTGTAACACACCTCACCCAGCTGCCAATTGGAAAGCACAGCCGACTGGGAGTGGCCAGTGTAACCTGCCGAAGAGTGACATCCGGCTGTCCCGCCCTCCAACAGCAACAGCTTCCGCAGCAGGTCTGTCACGCAGCTGAACTTGCTTTGATTTGATTTTGATATTTATAAAGCGCGCGATTGCCCGTGGGCGTCTTGGCGCTACGTGACATAGTAGACCAGTTAGCTTCTATTCAGGGTTTAAAAACTTGCAGAAAATAACCAAGTTGTTATCTCTTTTCTGAAAGAGAGCAAAGAGGGACTGTTTTTGATTGTCGTTGGGAGCATGTTCCAAGTCCTGGCTGCGTGTAGCCCGAAGCTTCTCCCCCCACCGGACCTGATTAAATCTATGCACCTGTATCAGTTTTTGATCGCTGGATCTCAAGGATCTGGAGGGCTCATACCATTTCAAATGACTTTTCAGAAACTGACAACCAATTCCATGAAGGGCTTTGTAAGTCAGACACAGGGATTTGCAGGTTACATACTCCCTGAGAGCTCCTCGGTTTAACGCACCCACATCCAATCTACACAAACTATGGGCCAAAGGTTCTTCTACCTTCAGTAAGATGGTTCATGTGGTTACACCGGACATTTGGCTGATTCTGCCCCTGACATAACGACAAGTGACGCATCTGCCTCAGTGGTGGCTCCTCCGCTAAGGCGAAGGAGCGACGCCCAACTGCTATTTCAGCAGCGCAAAAAATAAATGTAAAATGATAATAACAGGACGTTATCATTTTATTTTTCGATGCGCAACTCAGAACCAGGTCCGGGCGGGGCTGGGATCTGTGATGCCAGAGCAGAGTGAGGAGTGGTTTGCACTCTCCTAATTGCGCATGACGGTTTGCCCGGTCCTCTTGGGTCGGCCAAATCGTCATGCGCACTTAGCATGTTCTCCACCTAAATGTTCAGTTTCTGGCTTTGTATGGCGCCCAACACAGCTTTCGTTGAGTGCTAAGAAATGTCACTTTGGGAAGATCAAACGCCAACACTGTGAGCAATGGAAGGAAAGCAGGGAGGGTGCATGGGAGGTGTGAACAGCGCAGACAACAGAAGGGAAGGAGGAAGAGAGAGACCGACACTGCAGACAATGGAAGGGAAGGAGAGACCAACACCGCGGACAATGAAAAAAAATGAAAGGCCAACACCACGGACAATGAAATGGAGGGAGAGGCAAACACCATAGACAATGGAAGGGAAGGAGGGTGAGAGAGGCCAACACCACGTCAAGGAAAGGGAAGGAGGGAGGGTGCATGGGAGGTGGCAGTAGCACAGACAACGGAAGGAGTGGGGAAGTACACGTGGGAAGTATGGGAGACTGTATACATTTATGCTTGCTCAATGCAGTGTTTCTGGTAATATCAGGGAAATTAACACGAAAAACCATAGAACAGACCACAAACAGAAAAAGAAAATAATAGCCCGTATACATATATAAACTGGCAATTTGGGCCCGTCTGCAGTGCTTAAAGTGGAGGCACTTCTGGGAGCTGCATTGCTTTCAGTAAAGACACTGTTTGGAATTGCAGTGCTCACAGTGAAGACAGTAATGGCATATGCAGTGATGACAGTGGAGGCACCACTGGGATGTCTGCAGTGCTTGCAGTGGAGGTGTTATTCGGATCATCAGTGCTGACAGATAGGACACTGATGAGATGTGCCCTGCATAAAGTGGAGACACCACTAGATCTGTCTGCAGTGATTGCAGGAGAGGCACTGCAGGGATTGGCAGAGCTCACAATGGTGGGTGCTGGGTTTTGGTGGCAGTGCCTAAAGTGGATGCACTGCTGTGATCGGCAGTGCCTACTGTGGAGGCCCTGTTTGGATCGGCACTGTTTATGCCGCTGGCCGCGCGACACGAAGAGGAGATAACGCGAGACAGCACAGGGCGATCTGGAAGCAGATGGACAGTAAGGGTACCTCTGCGGCAGAAGGAGACAGTCAATACCTCTGCCTGGCACAGTAGGGGTGCCTGAGCCAAGAACCTGGAGCCGAGGGGGTTCCAGGAACAGCGTTGGCGCCCCGTTAGTCCTTCGGGCGGTCGGGGGGCCTGAACCGACCGGGGGTGTGCCTCATCGCTCCGCCCTGACAGGGGGGGCGGGAGTAAACGAAATAAAGTATTAACGTATTGCACCGTCAAGAGCATCGACTTACCGTGCAAGATGGCTAATTAGGCATGCGGGTCAGCGAGGGGCTGCCGCATTGGATCGCCTGTAAGATGACCCACCTTATCTGCTTCTTGTTATGCAAAATAAACCTGCACCACCGTTTTCCACAATTATGTCTCATGAGTCTCCTTGGTATGTAAGTGTGTGGGGCGCAAGGTGGAGCGAGCGCTGGCAGTGTGGGCACTATGCCGCTGGCCGCGTGACACGAAGGGGAGATAACGCGAGACAGCGTCTTAGTGACACATGCCGCGCGAGTAAAACGATAGCGCGCCGCCCCCTTTATTAATGGCCAATAATAGGTGAGCTGGAAGAGCGAGAGGCGGACCCACGGGCCTTTATCTGGAGCAGCTTGATTTTGCTCGGTCTTTTCTCGCCGCGTTTCCTGACTGCTCTGCGCTGTTCCCACCCTGGTCCTGACCCAGCAGCGGAGCAGCAGGCGAGTGTGAACTACTGATGGTCTGTTTTGTGTTGCAGGCGGAGTCACAGGGCGATCTGGAAGCAGATGGACAGTAAGGGTACCTCTGCGGCAGAAGGAGACAGTCAATACCTCTGCCTGGCACAGTAGGGGTGCCTGAGCCAAGAACCTGGAGCCGAGGGGGTTCCAGGAACAGCGTCGGCGCCCCGTTAGTCCTTCGGGCGGTCGGGGGCCTGAACCGACCGGGGGTGTGCCTCATCGCTCCACCCTGACAGGGGGGGGCGGGAGTAAACGAAATAAAGTATTAACGTATTGCACCGTCAAGAGCATCGACTTACCGTGCAAGATGGCTAATTAGGCATGCGGGTCAGCGAGGGGCTGCCGCATTGGATCGCCTGTAAGATGACCCACCTTATCTGCTTCTTGTTATGCAAAATAAACCTGCACCACCGTTTTCCACAATTATGTCTCATGAGTCTCCTTGGTATGTAAGTGTGTGGGGCGCAAGGTGGAGCGAGCGCTAGCAGTGTGGGCACTAATATGGAGGAACTGAAGTAAAATGCAATGCAACCAGCGGATGCACTTCTGGGATCTGCCTCCAGTGCTTAGAGTTGGGGCACTACTGGGATCTGCAGTTTTTACAGTAAAGACAATATGGGATCTATCTACCTTGCTTTTATTGACAGCACGATTTTGTATCGGCAAGCTCACATTTAAGGCGATGTTGGGATGTGCATTGATTGCAATGGAGGCACAACTGGATATGTCTGCATTGCTCACATCGGAGTCAATGATAGGATCTCTCTGCAGTGTCTAGAGTGGAGGGGTTGTATGATGGAACAACGCATGCCTGAACCTCGAGGACTTAACCATTACTGCGTCTTACCACGCATGCCTTTACCACGCATGCCTTTACCACACATGCCTTTACCACACAATTTCATGGTAAAGACATGATTGATAAAGGGACATGTGTGCTAAAGTTCATACCCTTGCCCCCAGCCCTGAAAACTGTCCCTTTTACCCCACCCAACCCTAAATATTAACCCCTCATCCTAAAAACAACTCCAACCCCAGGCCCCTGCCCCGAGCCCTAAAAACTGTCCCCTACACCCTTATAGTACCCGGATACAGCCCCCCCCACCCCCTGTCCTGAGGCCTAAAACTGCTCCCAACCCGCAGAACTGTGCATTTCCCCTGCCCTGAGCCCTAAAAACTGTCCCCTCTCCCTGGAAACGAACCCCGACCTCAGCCCCCACCCTGACCCTTAACACCTGACCCCTACCCCTGTTGTACATTACCGCAACCCAGCCCCCCTCCCTGAGGCCTAAAACTGCCCCAAGCCTTGAAAACTGTCTCGTTCCATCGCCTCGTCCAGAGCCCTACAAACTGATCCCACACCCTAAAAACGATCTAGACCCAAGCCCCCACAACGTGAACCAGAAAAACTGTCCCCCTACATCCATAAAGTACCCGGACCCAGCCCCCTCCCCCAGTCCTGAGGCCTAAAACGGCTCCCAGCCCTTAAAACTGTCTCTTTCCCCCTGCCCTGCCATAAGCCCTAAACACTGCCCCACGTCCTAAAAACGAACCCAGACCCCGGCCCCCGCCATGGCCCTAACAACTGACCCTACCCCTGTAAAGTACCCCAACCCAGCTCCCCGCCCTGAGGCCTAAAGCTGGCCCCAGCCCTGAAAAGTGTCCCTTCCCCCGCCCCGTACTGAGCCCTACTAACCCTATGCCCTAAAAACTACCCCTACCCCATCCCCCACCCCCCTTCCCTGAGACCTAAAACTGTTCCCTGCCCTGTAAACAATCCTGAATCCTCAAGACCTAACAACTACCCGTCCCACCAAAATCTGGCCCTAGCCCCACTTACCTCACTGCTTCCTCTCCAATCTTTCCTCTTCCTGTCTTACTGAGCCCGCCCATCCGCTCTCCATCTAGTCTGCACATTGCCTTCACCATGCATATGCATTGTCAAGGAATCTGCGTGGTTTGGCTTGCGAGGAAACGGCACGTGTGGCGCGGCACGAGTGCTGCTCAAAAAATGACTTTAATGTTAAGGTCATTTTTTTGAGTGGCAGCACAGCCGGGTTCTTCAATGCTAACAAGGCAGGCACCTTGTTCTGATCGCCAGTGGTTTTAGAAGAGGCAGTGCCAGGATCAGCAGGTGTCATGTTGTGATCTAGGGACAGAAGGAGGGGGAAATGAGAGGTTGGAGCACTGGCCTATAGCCTGCAATGGATGATGCTCTGAATTAAATTCTGGACTTTGCCACAAGACCCTGCGAGTCCCCACCTTGATTCGTCAATAAACTTGAAATTTGGGTAGTGGGTGCTGGGGGCCACACGCTCCACACTGAATTCAAATGTTGGACACCAGCCTCTGCCTGGGACACACCTGATGTTTGATAAGGGTGAGACTGATGCATATGGGAAACCCTCTTCCCTATACAGCACTCTTTGGGTGACAATGTGGGCAAGCGGAGCTCTCCTCCTTACAGCTGTTCCATGCTTTGATGACGGCAGTGCTTACATGAAGACATCACGATTACCTGCAGCTCCCTCTGATAGTCCTCTACCTGGAGCCGCGCAGCTATAGAGATTTAGCACTTTTAACACTGCTGGCCGCCAGAGCCGCTACTTGCTGCTTTTTCCTTTTTCCCTTCTGTACAAATTACTTTCCTTTAAGAAATCTAAAAAAAGTTCAATGGCAAGTGATGTGCAGTTGGCGCCACAGACTATGGAAGGGAAGGAGGGTGAGAGAGGCCAACACCAAGGACAAAGGTAGAAAAAGAGGGTGGGAGAGGCAAATATCACAATCAATGGTATGAAAGGAGGGTAGGAGAGGCGAACACCACAGACAAAGGATTGGAAAGAGGGTAGGAGAAGCCAACACCACGGACAATGGAAGGGAAGGACGGTAGGAGAGGCACACACAGCGGACAATGGAAGGGAAGGGTGAGAGGCAAACACCATGAACAATGGAAGGGAAGGAGGGTAGAAGAGGCCAACACCACGGACAAGGGTAGGGAAGGAGGGTAGGAGAGGCGAACACCACAGACAAAGGATTGGAAAGAGGGTAGGAGAAGCCAACACCACGGACAAGGGTAGGGAAGGAGGGTAGGAGAGGCGAACACCACAGACAAAGGATTGGAAAGAGGGTAGGAGAAGCCAACACCACGGACAAGGGTAGGGAAGGAGGGTAGGCGAGGCGAACACCACAGACAAAGGATTGGAAAGAGGGTAGGAGAAGCCAACACCGCGGACAATGGAAGGGAAGGGTGAGAGGCACACACCGCGGACAATGGAAGGGAAGGGTGAGAGGCACACACCGCGGACAATGGAAGGGAAGGGTGAGAGGCAAACACCAAGAACAATGGAAGGGAAAGAGAGTAGGAGAGGCCAATGCCACGAACAATGGAATGGAAGGGAGGAAGGTGGGAGAGGCCAACACTACTGACAAAGGAAGAGAAGGAGAGTGGGAGAGGAAAACACCACAAACAATGGAGGGGAAGGAAGGAAGGAGGGAGAGGCCAACACCAAGGACAAAAAAAGCGAAGGAAGGTGAGAGAGGCCAACACCATGAACAAAGGAAGGGAAGGAGGGTAGAAGAGGCCAACATCACAGACAATGGAAGGGAAGAGAGTAAGGTGGGAGAGGCCAACACTACCGACAAAGGAAGAGAAGGAGAGTGGGAGAGGAAAACACCACAAACAAAGGAAGGAAAGGAGATGGGGAGAAGCCAACACCATGGATAAAGACAGGGAAGGAGGGAGGGAGAGACCAAACCAAAGACAATGGAAAAGAAGGGAGAAGGGTGGGAGAGACCAACAACACAAACAATGGAAGGGAAAAAAAGGAGGGTGCATGGAAGGTGGCAGCAGCATAGACAACTGAAGGGAAGGAAGAGGGGAGAGGCCAACACCACGGACAATGGAAGTGAAGCCAGTACTATATTATTTGGGAGTTGGGCATGGACCCCACTAATAAAAACATGAAGGGAGGGTTTTGTGGTAGGGGTTCCATCTTTGAATGTTTTTTGTTAAGCATGAGCAGTATTATTGAGATTGTTAAAGCACCCTGTGATGTCACATTTTTTTGATTATGATATTATTCTGTCCGAAGGCTTTTTAGGCAACAATTGTGACAAATAGTGCTCTTTAAAGTATTGGAGTCAAAACCAAAGTTTTCATATTTTTTATAAGTCTGTTTATTGTGAAGAGAAACAAATCAAAAGACATTACAATAAACAACCAAATGCAAAATAAACCCTCATCCGAAATGTACAGTGTACAATAAATGAAAAGTTGTCAACCTAAATAATGCAAAGCAGTCTCAAAGGTGCAGTCGAGTAGAGCCCGATTAAAAGGAACTTATTCACAGATAGTCTTTCGGCGCACAATTACAATGTCTCATCATTGGCATCAAACGGAGAGGTATCCGCAAAAGGAACACATAGTCAGCCTCTGCTCTTGTTCCAGGGGGCCCAAATGTTCGTCCATTTACCCTGGCATCCTCTACTTTCATACACCAATCACTCAGCTTGCATGCACCGAAACATATCGGATTCCCAGTCAGCACATGTCAAAGCAACCCCTCCCTTCCAAGCTCTAGCAATATTGTGTTTTGCAACCATGCAACCCAAGATGCGCTCTGGCCTAGATAAATCAGTGGCGTGGCGTCCCAGATGTTCAAGAGACACAGTTTCGGAGTGAGTTCCACTACTTTACAACAAGTTTGAGACATTACAGCAAGAACTTCTACCCAATAGCCCTGGATAGCCAGGCAATCCCCCTATTGGTGCAGATATGTGCCGATCTGACCACAACCACGGGGAAAGAGCGGAGATACTAGAATGCCCATCTTTACCAGCACAGAGCTCATAAAATAGGCCCTATGCAGCAATTTGAGTTGAACCAATTTAAAGCGGTAGCAAATTGCAACATCCCGGGGCGACGCCAGACCTTCCCTCCACTCTTCTTCTGTTATCTCACCCACATCAGAGCACCACTTTGTATGGATTTTATCGAAGGGGTTGGGTGAGTTATTGAGAATCTTATGGTATGTGAGAGATATGGGCTTCTTGGGGAGATAATCATCGAACAGTCTGTCTTCCAAAGGGGAAGACGCCGGCAGGTCCTTACCTCTAGGGAGTACCTTAGTCAACACACTCCGCACCTGCAGATATCGAAATGTCTCTCCATCATTCAGTTGGTACTGTCGTTGTAAATCACTGAAAGACATCACTTTACCCTTCACCCACAAGTCGCCCACCCTAGACAAGCCTATCAAGTCCCATTTATCATATCCAGGTTGCTGCCCAAGCACATTCAGGTGAAAGGAGTCAAGCAATGGGGTCACCTGCGTGATTTTACCCTTGCATCCCAGCGCCAAATTTGCCTCATGCCAGACTAAGACCATCGTGGAGGTTGGAGTAAATTTGGACGCTAATTTCAACAACCTAAAGAGTGCCCTCCAGTACGTCCCTGGAAGCACATTATGTCTAGTCATTCGATATGCTGGGTCATCTACTGGTCGGTGCATCCAATGGTTAAGTACAATTAACTGCGAAGCCCAATAATAGGTCTTGATGGACGGCAGGGCGATGCCGCTGTTGTACCAGCTCCGAATATGCTTGGCGTAGGCAATTCGAGGCGTACCATTATTCCACAAAAGGTTACGGACTTTGGACTCAACAGAATTAAAATATTGTAGCGGGCCAGATATGGTGTATTTTGCAACGCATAGAGATAATGAGGTAGCAATCATTTTATAAAGTGCTGCTCTCCCCAAAAGCGTGAGAAGAAGGGTCCTCCAATGCTGCACGTCTGCCCTGAGATGATGAAGGGGAGGGAGCACATTCCGTTGAAAAAAAAACCGCCTCATCAGTCATGGCGTAGATTGCCAAATACCGGAAACCGTCAATGACAATCTTAGCACCACAACTTGGTGGAGGAAGCGGAGGGCGGCCACTCAAAACATATATGAGGGATTTATCCTAATTAATTGTATAGTCGGAATATTTTTTTTAAAAGGGTAAAATCATGGAACACTTCATGGATAGAGGATCGGGGATTGACAAGATAAAGTAAAATGTCATCTGTGTAAAGGGACAGTTTGTCCGCCCAATCCAGTGACTAGTTAAGCCCTCGAATCCAGAGGTCCCCCCTAAGCCATATAGCAAGAGGTTCAAGCGGCAGATCAAGCAACAGTGGGGACAATGGGCAGCCCTGCCGTGTACCGCGTCTCAATTAAAAAACTGCAGATCTGCACCTCTTAACTGCAACTCTTGCCAAAGGTTTTGAATAGAGGAGATGTATCCAAGCTATGAATCAGTCACCAAAGACACCGTTTCAACGCTGTGAAGAGGAACGGCCATTCAGTCATGTCGAATGCCATCTTGGCGTCTAAGGACATGATAACTGAGTCTTTCTGGATGGTAGAGGCCCGTCCCAAGACCCCAAATAAAGGGCGGAGATTAAGGGCTGTGTTTTTTGTTGGCATGAAGCCGGACTGGTCCAGGTGAATCAGCTTAAAAAGAAGGGGCGAGAGGCATTGGGCCAATATATTGGCCAGGATTTTGACCTCTGGGTCAAGGAGGGATATGTGCAGGTAGGATGGACATTGATCTGGAGGTTTCCCTTGTTTGTGAATAACGACTATATTGGCCAAACGATGCGTGGGTGGGGGAACGCCCTCCTGCACACTAACACCATACATACATTGCAAATGAGGGGTAATGAGCGAAGCCACAGATTTGTATAGTTCAATCGGGAGGCCACTCGGACCCATAGCTTTCCCAGACTGTAAGGATGAAATCACTTTGGTGATTTCCTAGGATGTTACAACTTCATCCAGGTCTTCAACCTCCTGTGGGTCTAGACAGGGCAGTGGTAGCGTGGCGAGCAACTCTGCAGCTTCCTCCTGTGTGGAGGTGGCAATGGGAGAATAAACACCGCTAAAATAAGTAGCAAAGGCGCCTCCAATGTCAGCTTTATCACGGTGGCGGACAGATGTATCGTCTACGATTTCTGCCACCCACCTACTTGCCAGATCTCTTTTATCAAGCCAAACAAGCAACTTACTTGTTTTGTCACCAATGTTGTCGATCCTATGCTGAGTGGCCCTATAGTAAGTCTTTGCGGCATCCCCCGCAATATCTCTGTATTCTTTTTGTTTGACGCCCAATTGATGTGAAGTCTCTGGTGATCCCTCAGTAACTAGCTCCGGTTCAAGGGCCGAAATCTCCCCTTCTACAGCCTCCAGTTATTTCAGTCTTTCTTTCTTATGCCCGGCCACAGCCGCTACTCCACATCCACGTATCATGTCCTTAAATGCTTCCCACAATACTACGTCAGACTGAACCGAACCTACATTTTCTCCCAAATAGAGCTGAGTGGCCTCAGTCAATGCGGTGCGTAGCTCAGGAATTTTGAGATACCAAGGTTGAAGAACCATCTCTCGTCGGCCCGATGGGGGCATGCCACCATAACAAGTCACAATAGGTGAGTGATCAGAGATGCCCCTAGGGAGTATAGAAATCTTATCAAACAGGGGCAGCTGTGCAGCCTTACAAAAAAGATAATCAATTCGCGAAAGACTACCATGTGCACCAGAGTGAAAGGTATATTGTTTCTCCCTGGGATTACAAACCCGCCAAACATCTATAAGGCCAAGAGCCCTCAAAAATCAGAGAGCAGACATCCCAATGATTCGCTCCCTCTAGGGGGCAGGCGATCTAACCTCCCATCTAAAGTGCCATTGCAATCTCCCCCCAAGAGCATATCCCTTTCAGGTAAGCATAATAGAACCGCAGTCAAAACTAAAGTTAATTCAAAATAACTATAAAGGGTGATACAGTATATGACATTTATAAAGTATATATTTTTCCATGGGACTGAATGCTTCACAAAGCTGCTTGTCCTCTTTGATGCCATGCAGTGAGGCGGCAAATTATGAGAGCGTTCTCATTATATCAGCGCTCTGATAATAGCCTCTGTGATTATGACTGGACTCATACATCAGCAGGGCTTGGTTTCTAGCAATGCCCTGATTTTGCCATCTTTCTGAAAATCTACACACTGGAACTGGAAGCTGCGGGAAGTGGTAGTTCTAGTGCGGTAATGCTCTTCTGAGTCTGCGCACACCTACAGGCGTGCATGTTTATGGGTTTCCACCAACTCTTCTCTATTCTTCTCCCACGCTGGGAAAAGTAGGAAATTTGCTCTCGCCAAGGGCAGAAGCACAACTTTTTCCAGGGTGGGGAAAAAGGGGTGATAGGGTAAGTGAACTTGAAAATGCTCAGGAGATATTCCCATGAGTAAATTTGCTGTAATGCAGTCCACAGACTTTTTCTAGGAGTACTGATGCCAGGACTTCTGTAAATTCTTGTGAATTCCTGAAAGTCGTAAATCTGCAGTAATGCAAGGGCTTATACCATGGGTGCAATTGTGTGCTTTTTTTTAACAATTAGGTCTATTGACCTTTTGTTTTAAAAAAAATATATATCCATACATAACTCCATATATGGTTAACTTCTCTGTGAGTGATGACATTGTACTCTTTCACAATTGGGCCACCAGAGCACAAAACAGTTTCCTTCAGTGCCTGGCTCTACTATGGGAACCCTGTGCTTTTGGAAAGCGAAAAAACTTTTTGCCTTTAGCCAGTGTTTTAGTTGTATTAGTTATGTTCCAGCAGCTAGAACAACAATAAAGTTTTACCAAAACCATGTCCAAACAAAGCAAGCATTGACAAAACCATAACGCTAACAACCAATGGCAGGATACTTCTTTTGCCAACATGTGTTTATTTTCATGTTTACCATAATAATGCCAAAACTCGCTTTACAGTAAGTTTACATTATAATTATTTTTGAGAAATACTAGCATGTATCAAACACATTTCACTAAATGATACTTCAAAGAAATGGCACCTAAAATTGCACAGTAGTTTACCAAAACATTTTAATTTAGTTGTATATTTGCTTGTGTACACTGTATTTTCAAGGAAAATAATCATCAATATAGCTTTCTAAGTTCTGCAAGTATGCTTCTGCAAGTATTGCATCTAATCAGAGAATATTCTGGGAGCGATAAAGGTATCTTCAGAATGTTAAATGTTGTAAACGTGCGAACACATCTTGGTACTGGACAGTAATATTGGTCAAAAGCTGAAAGAACTTACATACAACTAATCAATGCATTCGGAGATCCTCCCATAAGGATGTTTTGAAAAACTGCTTAGAGATGAAGAGTAGATGGCGAAAATTGGACCGAATTCAAAGATAGTTGTATCAGTAGGGGCTCTTTTCCAAGGACTATTTGGCCAAAATATATGGCATGTGGTGCATTATGACAAAAAGCAACATTATAAAATAGTGATTTCAGTGTAAATTCAATAGAAGATTTATGCTCTGGCAAAAATGTATATACCTAGTACATGTCAATACCACTTCCCTATTTTGGAAGCCATAACGTGCTATATAGGATACTGTTGATTTGCAGGGAGTGGTCCAAGGAAATGCAGGTGTGCGAAGAGACAGTGACAAAGTAATGCAAAAGAAGGACTGTATAGGCAAAGAACAGGCTTTGCCACAGCCGCCAGCATGTTGAGATATGTTGTCACTTCATCTAAAGCAGATCATTTTAATATCAGTGCCATTCATAGACAGCATGACTGCCACGAAAATGACAGGATCTATCCATCACTATCCATTACAATGCCAACAGTCCATTCTAATCTTGCCTGTCCATGTCCAGTATGACACACTTCTAAAGAATTTGAAACACTACCTGAATACAAAGCCGTTCACTCACTTTGTCTCCAGTCAAAGGGTACCCAAGAATCATAAAGGCTGACCAGATTCCCAAAGTGCTATGTGGCAGTAAACGGTACACAAATGCACAAAATATAACCCTTGGCACAAAGATGGTGGAGGTATTACTTTGATGCCTCGAAGGCAGAAAGTTCTTTTTTTAGCTCTACTGCAGCATCCTAGATCTGTCTCATTGCGATCATGGGAAGTGAAAAAGCAAAAAAAGAGTCCTGTACAGGTCATAACAAGCGTCTATATGAGGTGTCATGAGGACAGAGCGAAGGAGACAGCCTTGAAAAGAGCAGTAAAAACTCCATATGTTTGAACTAAAACATCAGGGATGTACTTGCAATTATGTCAACAAGTACATTCAGTGATTCAATAACATTCAATAACTTAGCATGCCTATTTTTTTAAAGCATTGGCCTCAAAGTGGCCTCTTCGGAGCTAGAATTTTCTCCCAAAAATTGAAGATTTTCAATTACTACTGTACTCCAAATGAGGCCCTGCGTGGTCATATAGTTAAAGATAGCTGGTACTATTAACTACTAGTATAAAGAACAGTCCCCATGAAAAAGAAGAAGAAAACTTCAGCCATGGGCGATTTTCACATCTGGAGTTCCCGAGCATTTCCAAGTAAGTATTAGTAGATCGAAATAACCCATCTCACTATTCTCAAATGTAATGGTACTCAACTTACCAACTTCCAGCAGATAAAAGGTTAAGGTTGCCTTGTTTGATATTCAAGCTAATACTGTGAACATTGCAGCAGGCTCAAGGTGGCTGTGAAGTACCTGCAAAAGGAAATCTTCTTTCCATTCCAACAAAGTAATTTATCAAGAGTGCTATTTTGTATGGTGCACTTGCAGAAGGTACTCCTGGGGCCTGCCCTCCATAACAGACACTGAACAAAATAAAGTAGGGACACTTGACAAAGGAGGAGAACCTTACAATAGAAATCAATAGAAGCATCTAAAACAAAGAGTAAGCCAAAAAGAAATCCCTTCATCAGAACAAGCTTGAAAAGGAACACTAAACAGACTAAGGATATTTGAACTGCTAAAAACAAAAGAAACACAGAGGGCTCTAATACAGGAACCCCTGAAAATCTAAATCCCTACAATAGGCAAAAGGCAAGTTAGGAGGGAATTCTAGCAAAACGAGCTGTACTTTAACCCCTTAAGTGCTGATGACGGAACCGCTCCGTCAGCAGCTACGGGTGAGCTGTGCTGATGACGGAGCGGTTCCATCATGGCCCGCTCGGCGCGCCTGCGCGGTGCGAATTTCGCGTCTGCGCTGACGTTCTATTGAGCGGGGCGGGCCATGACGGAACCGCTCCGTCACAAGCACAGGTCAACCGACGCTGGTGACGGAGTGGTTCCGTCACCAGCATGCGGCCGCCCCGCCCCCTTAGCACTGCGGCGGAATAGCCGCCGCAGTGAAGGGGTTAAAAATACCACTCACTTGATGGACTCGAGTCACTGTGTTAGTACTATGTACACATTGTCAAACCAGCAAAATGCCAGTAATATGGCATAGCACTGTTATGACCAACGAGCTAGCTGCTAATTTTCAGCACTATAGTAGAGTCAACAGGTTCTGTGGACGTCATGGGCCACTAATTTTAGATGAGTTTACAAATCTGGTGGAATTTAAGCCAAAAAGATTTAGGGCCTGATTTAGAGTTTGATGAACTGGATACTCTGTCACAAATATGATGGATGTCTCGTCTGCTTTATTACAAGAGCATCGTTTTCAAGACAATAACTAATGAGGATAATTGCAAACTCGCAAATCAGGATATATATATATGCAGATTCGTTTGCCACTACATCACGTTAGAAGAGTTACATTGATCAAAGGCCGATATCAAGTGTCGTAAGTTTCCCTTAGTAAATATATTTGTCAATAAACTATATCTTGTAAAGTGATGTGAAGATTCAAAAAGCAGCTGAATCAGGAACCATGTGGATCAAGGAATCTTCTAATATGGCAGCCTGGAAGTAGGCTTAGTGCACTGAAGTCATGAGGGCTCATACCTTGATGGTCTACGTCCACTTCTGATCATACAAACTGTTTATCATATGTTGTGATCATATCTCTCCATTCTCCACTCTCTTTCATGCAATAAAACTTGAATTTCTTCTTGGCTCTTCACTCGCTGCTGAAATACTCGTTAGCGCCGGGACACCTCACCCAGAGGTAGCTGTTCGCGCTTTACAAGCATCTGTATTATTATTTATTATTATTACCTCCTCTACAATTGGAAAATGTAACCCCTTCTTCCCTTAACCCCTCCCCTGCTGATGACGGAACCACTCCGTCATCAGCCGCAGTCACGCTGTGCTGATGACGAAGCGGTTCCATCACGACCGCCTCGGAACGCCTGCGCGGTGCGGATTCCGCCCTGCGCTGAGCGTTCCATTGAGCGGGCGGGGCCATGACGGAACCGCTCCATCATGAGCACAGCGCAACTGCGGCTGGTGACAGAGCGGTTCAGTCACCAGCATGCGCCCGCGTGCGGCCCCCTTAGCACTGCGGCAGAATAGCCGCCCCAGTGAAGGGGTTAAAAGAACTGTACAGGTTCGAGAAGCACTGTGTCAAATCTTAACTTACATTGACTACTAAGTTATACTGGATTGCCATTGCAGGAACGAAATCCAATGAAATAAAATACTAGGGCAGGTGACCTAACATCCAATACAGGGCATCTTGAACTCTAGGCCCACCTCTTACTAACTCTTATGACAGGTTGATGGCTTGAGGCATGCATGCCAAAGGCAAAACATGTGCACCGAGGCAAAGCAAGCAAGAAAATCCTCCATCACACAGGCCTTACCTCCTGTCACCTGACAGCAGAACTGCCCACTCTTACTACTTTCCAAGGATACATGGTATTACCCACTCCTCCTGCTACCCAGCCAGCACTCTCCGTAGCCCACAGACCAAGGGCACTGTCGCTGGGCAGGAGAGAGCTGTATTTCTTTAAATATGGTGCTCTCCTGTTCTCTTCTTCTTTTGCTTTCTTTCCTGCTGTGCTGTGTTGCGCAAGATTTTAGTAAAACTGCCCCACAGTTTACCTACACGGCATCGCCATAACATTACACTTATCTGTAGCATCATGAGTGCACAATCTGTCACAGCATCAGAACAGCACAGAATATCAGTGCACCCTCTTTGCCTAACAATAGCATTATATAATCCGCATCCTCTCATGGCATCATAATGGCACATTGCTCAGCGTACCCTGGTTGCCAAATATTAGCACAAAACCTCAATGCATATCATAGTCGAATCATGATTCTGATTTATGTCAAATTGTCAGTACGCTTTTCTATCATGATAATTGAACAATACATCGGAGTAACCGCGAGGCACACTATTTTGGTGTAACCACATAACATCACGATAGCATCTAAGTGCATCCTTACACAATAAAAACACCACACTATCTCATTCTTCTCTCACGGCGGCATCACAGTACAGTACCTGGATGTCTGCTCGTGGGATTGTGCTTCTTTCCGGGTGTCCAGGTCCAACTATCTGCGCAAGGCCTGGTCAGTTTCCAGGTCTCCCTGTCACAGCTCCCAAGTGCAGAGGATCACATCACTCAGAAAGAGGCAGGCCATTGTGCCTCCGAAGACGTGTGATAATTAACCAGTAACCGAGAAGGATGGTTTCACCGTGCTCCTGCTGCTTGTGAACTTAACGTCAAACCTACCTCAACGTGGAGTGGCGAAGGCGGCCGTGACCCCGTTATTTGGGCCACGCAGCCTCGCACCCGGCCACAGGCAGAGGCGAGCACTGCACACACACTGAGGAGGATGTGCTGCTTGGCAGGTAACGGGAGTGCAGGCAAGAGAAGCCGTGCCCCGGCCAGAGACTCTCTCATGCTTATCGAATGCTGATTTTTAACCACTCCCAGCCCGCTCCATGAAGCACTCCTGCATTTTGCCGCACAAGGGAGAGCTCCTACAAACTCCAGGTGTCACTTCACACAAACATAAATTGCACAGCCATTATTGGACCAGAGAAAGTTAGGGCCTTGCTCGTTGTTGGCAAGGGTGCCGACATAGGCTCAAACACTCTTAGGGGCAGGACAGCATCATTTACAGGGCCGTCATTGGTAGCGCTTTCGCGCGCTACAAGATTGACGGCCCTGGGACGGGACCCACAAACGCAGTACGTCGTTCACCGCACCACGTGCACTCAAGGCATCTTACAAGTAGGTGTGGTTGCATTTCATACTACGGCCGCTCGGCACTGGTGGCTCACTTTATAATTTATTTGGGTACATGTTACATTCTGCCTTGTACATATACTTCACTGTTATGCCCCTTTAAATTTCCTGTATCTTTTCACTTGCATTCTTATTCCACTTAGAATGTACACTGCTGCTAGGCACCAGGTCAGTTGCACTGTTCCTGCCTTCCAGCTTGCTGCAGTTTGTTGCTGTGCCGCATCTTATTGAATAAATACTAAAACCTATATGTTTCAGTCTAATCTGTAACATATTTTGGCGACGAGGGTCAACAAAGAAGATTAATTACTCCATCAACATTTTAGCGGCACAGGCGTGGAGTAAAACTTGTTTTAAAAGAACTTTCTACGATTTTCAGATCTTCGATTTTTAAAAAGAAGTAAATTTATGCTTTTTGTCATCTTGCCAAGCCATCCTGCTTCGTTTTACAGAAAACGTGGATTCCGAAGATACTTCACTTCCACTGAGAGGTATTTTTAAGCTTTTTGTGAAAGTAAGAAGCTTACTTTTGAATTTGCCTCGCGAGTGACATCATCGGTTGGTGTGCGCCAGCATTGTTTCCACGAGATGGCTTTCTACATGCCTCGCGAGTGACATCAGCGTTTCGAGTGCGCAAGCATCAGATCCACGAGACGGTCTTCGCGACAGGAAACATTCTCGCCTAAAAGGAAATTGACGTGACGCTACTTTACGTGCAACGTCATCAATATCAACGTGGCAGCCATTTTGTATACTCGATCCCCATGACAACCGGCTACCGAGTGAAGTTGCTCACGAACGAGTGATATACGACGGATTTTCCTTGTATTACATTCATTTATTTTTTTTCTTTTACGTTCTAAAGCAATTCTTTTCTTTAAACACATGAATTAACAATTTTTAATTATTCTCTTCTTGCTGAAGCCAGGTGAGACTTTGACTTGTAAAAATCGACGTTTGGATGTCTTGGATGAAAATACTCGTTTTTATCATTTAACACTTCTGAAATATTGTATGGTCACACATTCTTGGCAGTTATCAATTCATTTGACATATATTTGCAGGATTTTATCTATTTTATTCTCATCTTAGTTTATTTTAAAAAAAAACTGAACTTATGGCTATGCAATTTGATCCCCCAGACAAATTCCTACAGCATAAAGGGGATCCTCCTCTGCCATGGACACGCTGGAAAGAAGAGTTTATAAATTACATGAAGGCCATAGATGGCGAACGAATGGGAGCAGAGAGAAAGAAAAGCATTCTCTTACATTGTGTAGGGTCTGAGGGCCAAATGGTGTTTAGAGCTTTACCACAAATTCCTCCCTCTGAAGGGGAGGGTGAGGGTACGAATGTTTATAAGGAATCTTTATTAGGATTAGAGAAGAGATTTAAACCTGTCACAAACATTGCGCTAAACAGATATAAATTTTATACCAGAGCGCAATTGGATACAGAATCTTTCGATGAATTCATTACTGCTTTACGGTCATTATCCATACATTGTAACTTTGGAAGTATGTGTGATGAGATGATAAGAGACCAGATTATTGTACATGTTAAAAATAAAAAACACAGGAAAGGTTGTGGGAATTAGGTGATCCAAAGTTATCTGAAGCTATTGCTATTGCAAAGTCGTTGGAACAGTCAGAAAAATGGATGAGTACCATCAAGAAACACTCTGAACATAAGACTGACTCGGTGGATGAAGTGTGTGTGGTAAAACGTACAGAATCTTTCGGAAATGGAAATCCACATCCTAATTATAATTCCAACTCTAATAAGATAAGTCCTCAGAGCAACCTTAGAAGATTTGATAAATCTTTCATATGTTTTAGATGTGGAAGTAGATCACATTTAGCTTCATATGGTGGATGCCCTGCTATAAACAGAGACTGTAGGAAGTGTGGTAGGTCAGGGCATTTTTCAAATATGTGTAGAGATGTAAAGAAATTTGTTCCTAATGCTCAAACCAAAGTTGCATCAGTTTTGGAGGAAAGTCCTAAAGTGAGTAAATGTGAGTGTAATGGGAACCACTGTGAGGACAAGAAGGGTTTTGCGGTGTATATAATGGAGGGTGTGTCTAATATAAGTGATACAAATGAGTGCATCTGTGTTAAAAAACCTTTGTGTGAGGTGGAAGTTATAGATACCAAGTTAGAACTCATGGCTGACTCTGGTTCTCCCTGGACCATTATCACAAAAGACTATTTTGATTTACGTTTGAACTCTATCTTTAATATTAAGGATATTTGTCCTTCTGACATATGTGCAGTGAGTTTTAATGAGGATAAAATTGATATCTTAGGTTTTTTCCTGGTGGATCTTACTTTTAAGAATAAATGCTTGAGTGGCAAAGTATATGTAGCCATCAAAGGTGTCAATGTACTGGGATGGAGAGACCAGTGGAAGTTTGGCATTATTCTCAATCCTCGTGCAGAAGAGCCTGTGATTCTGGCTAGTGTTTTGGATCAAGTTAATTTTGCAGCACTGAAAGAGGCTGATTCGAACTTGTTAGGAATGTCAGTTAAAGATGAATTCAAAGATGTTTTCTCTGACACTTTGGGTAAGATCAAAGACTACTCACATAAGATCAAGCTTAAGAATGGCGTTATCACTGTTAAACAAAAGCTAAGAAGAGTACCAATAAATGTTAGAGAGGAACTTAAGAAAATGTTAAATGATTTAGTTGCAGAAAGTATTATTGAACCTATTGAATCTGCAGAATGGGTTTCTCCCATTGTTTTAGTGAAGAAACCCGATATAAGTTTGAGAATGTGTGGACCTTCGGGCTCTTAATGCAGGTATTATTGTGGATTGTCATCCACTCCCAAATATAAATGAAGTGGTATCAATGTTAGAAGGGGCAAAAGTGTTTTCAACATTAGATTTAAGATCAGCCTACCATCAGGTTCCCCTAACTGAAGAGTCGAAATGTCTAACAGCATTTATCACCCCACAAGGTTTGTATCAGTACACTAGAATGCCGTTTGGCCTAGCATCGGCGGCATCTGTATTTCAAAGAGTCATGTTCAATATTTTCAGAGACTTGGATGATTTTGTTAGATGTTTCCAAGATGACATTTTGATTTTTTCAAACAATAATGATGATCATTCAAAACATTTGAGACGTGTGTGTGAAAAGTTGAGAGAAAATGGTCTCACACTTAAACTTAGCAAATGCAAGATGTTTCAACATTCTGTTGAGTACTTGGGACACACATTGTCAGGTGATGGGGTGGTTCCAAAGAAATCAAATGTTGATGGAATCACTAATGCTCCTGCTCCGGAAAATAAGGAACAATTGCTTTCTTTCGCAGGTATGTGCGAATATTATAGCAAATTTGTATACAATTTTGCATCCAAGATGGAGCCTTTAAGAAAACTTCTCAGACATAATGCTATCTTTGTTTGGGAACAGGAACAACAACGTGCTTTTGTAAAATCTGATATTGTACAAGCTCCCACTCTTAGACCTTTTTGTATGAACAAAATGTGTATCATCACTGTGGATGCAAGTATGTATGGATTGGGCTCTGTTTTGTCTCAAATTTCAGGTAAGGAAGAATGGAATGTTTGTTTTGCTTCACGGACTTTAAATGAGACTGAAAGAAGGTATGCGGTTATAGAAAAGGAACTGTTAGCCTGTGTTTGGGCCATAGAACATTTTCGCAATTACATATGGGGTAGTAAGTTTCTTTTGAGAACCGACCATAAACCTTTGGTAAACATTCTCTCTACGGGTGGTGGATGGAGTTCTACTGCTCGTATAGCTAGATTGACTTCAAGGTTGCAGGAGTGTTGTTTTACAACAGAGTTTGTACCAGGAAAAAAGAATGTCATCGCAGATTTCATGTCTCGCATGCCTTGTAAATCCTCTGGTGATGACATTTCTGTTGTGAAAGAGGTTGTTACTTGTTTACAGGATGTCGTTTCTGGTTCCTTTGAAGAAATTTCAGAGCAAGCTTGGAATCTTGCAGATGATCATGATGTCACTTTACAGACTATTAAGAAGTACATTTTTGAGGGTTGGCCTGATAAAAAAGACTTAAAGGAAGGTACTATTCCTATGTTTACTGTTGTTGATGAGGTGCAATTAGAAAATGGTTTGGTTTTCAAGTATGGAAAATGTGTACCTCCTTTTGAAATGCAAAATGTGATTTTAGATATTGCTCATAAAATGCACCCTGGAATGTCTGCCATGAAGCGTCTCATTAGGAATTATTTCTGGTGGCCAGGTATTGATAGAATAGCAGATCGCAAGGTGAGGGAGTGTGATGTTTGTATGGGAAGTGAGAAGATGTTGAGGGTTAATGTTCCTCCTTTGAAAACTTCCATTTGGCCTAACGAACCTTGGAAGAAAATCGCTTTCGATATTTCTGGTCCTTTCATGTGTCTTCCTGTTGATTCCCGTTATGCTTTTGTTTTGGTTGATTACCACTCTAAGTGGCCAGAGGTTAAGTTTGTTTCGTCGGTTTCCACTAACATGTTGATTGAGTTTTTCAAGGAGGTGTTTTCCAGAGAAGGGTGTCCTTCTGTTTTGGTAACAGATAATGGGGTGCAACTTACCTCTTTGGAGATGGAAAATTTTCTCAAACTACAAAATATTAAACATTGTACTGTGTCTGTCTATGAACCTCATGAGAATGGTTTAGTTGAACTTTTCAACAGAGTCTTGAAGGGTTTTGTTGCTGATGTCATTAAGATGGGTTCTTCCTAGAGAAATTTATTGAGAGAGAAACTTTGGTCATACAGGATAACTCCACATTCTACAACAGAAGTTAGTCCGTTCCGCTTATTAAAAGGACGTGACCCAGCTTCTTATATTTGCGCTTGGTGGTTTAAAGACAAGTGTTCCAGTAAGTCGTTTTCTAATAATCTGCTTAAGGATGTGGTAGAATGAGTGGAGTGCAAACAAGCCAAAGTCAAAGAATGGTATGACAACAAGTGGAAGGTGAAACAATCTAATTTTTGCGTGGGTGATTGGGTCAGGATTAGGAAGCCTGGTTTTCTCACTAAATGTTCAAACAAATTTGGTAAACCTATGAAAGTTGTTAAGGCTTTTAGTAACAGTGTCATCACTCAAGATGGTAAGTTATGGAACATCAAACATGTTGCTAAATGTCCCTCTTTGCAAGGTTTTACCAATTCTCCGTCTTTGCCAAATACTACAGTGCCTGATGTAGAGTCTAATTCTAAGGGTGATGTTGCTTCTAGAGTTAAGATGTCTGTTCGCTCCTGATGTCCTCCTAGGAGATTAGCTGATAATACAACCTGAATTTTCTCTGGCAGATCTCATTCTTCTTTCTTTTTTAGTTTTGTTTTTTTCTTTCTTTTGTTATGAAAGGAGATGCGTTACATTCTGCCTTGTACATATGCTTCATTGTTATGCCCCTTTAAATTTCCTGTATCTTTTCACTTGCATTCTTATTCCACTTAGAAGGTACACTGCTGCTAGGCACCAAGTCAGTTGCACTGTTCCTGCCTGCCAGCTTGCTGCAGTTTGTTGCTGTGCCGCATCTTATTGAATAAATACTAAAAGCTATATGTTTCAGTCTAATCTGTAACAGTACACTGTAGTGACTGTAGTGTCAGTAAGTGTCCCCAAATAAATTATAAAGGCCCGCTACGGGCCGCCAGTTCCGCGCGGCCGCCGCCCCTAAAATTGTGCCCCCTGGAGCGGACCGCCCCACCGCCCCCCCTAGCTACGCCACTGACAGCACACAGCACAAGACTCCAGCACTCTCCTGAAAATGTACCCGCCAAATTTTCCTAAAATGTCCAACAGTTCCAATTTAACTTCACTAGACCTGTGGGCGCTGCAGGGTGCATGTGAGACAGTGTCATATGAGATCTCACCAACCAAACATACTACTAGAGGGGAAGCCGGGAAGGACATAACAAGGCAGTGGCGTAAGAAACTTGAGGTGCCCCCCTGCCAAGTGCAAAATGCACCCCCTCCCCAGGCTACCATCTGCAACTTTTGCTGAGGAGGCCACCGCAAAGGCTTATGTTACACCACTGTAGTAAGGGTACAACCAATCAGGATATGAGGCAAACGCAGGGGTCTGGCCATCACACAATAACCATGAGCTTTCTCCTGGTTAACAGACTTTAAAGCACAAAACAAAAGGGACATATTTTTAAACAGCGTGCCATCAGCTTATAGTTTTCATGAGCGTTGTGCATGCGTTACCAAACCCGAAAGAGTGGCACTTTGCAAGACTGCCCAGGCATAACTTTCTGTGTAAGGGGGAAGAATGTGGCGTAACGGCCAGAGCCGCAGACTTTGAACCAGGTTCGAGTCTCAGAGTCGGCTCAACATCCTGTGATTCTGGGCAAATAATTTTAATTTACCTGTGGCTACCAAAAATAAATGCGTCCTTGTATAACGAAACTGTTGCTCAGGTAAAGCACATCAATACCTTTGTGTTGAGTGTGCGCTATACCAATCTGCAAAGAATAAAAGAAAAAAGAAAATAAAGTTCAGCATGTGATGGGGGTTGGGGAGGTAGACCAAAATGTAGAGTGGCCAGGCACGATCGGCCCTTGGCTACGGCCTTGAAGAGATACGAGGGTGGGTAACATCACTGAAAATGAAAGGGAGGGAGAGCGGTTGGGTGATCTTGGGCAACAGCACAGACAACCGAAGAGAAGGAGGGACAGTGAGTGGGAGATGGCAACACCAGGGAAAGAGGGCGGTTGGTAAGTGGGGACAGGGGCGCAACTAGACCTGAATTTGGGGGGGGGGGGACTAACACTCCCAGCCAGGGTTGGTCTGAGCACTGGTCGCACACGGTGCAACTGTCTTTTTTGGCATCCCCTCCACCATTTCCTCCTTCTTCATAAATTCTCTCACTACCACTCACCAACAATGCACCCCATCTCTCTATAGCACCTTTCTGACAAACATTTCATTTTTATAGCGCTAGTCATGGTTTACTCACACTCAGTTCTGTGATCTGCACGTTCTTAGTAGCAGGTACATTAACCCTCTGCGCTTTGTGGGTAGCAGGAGTGCCCATGTGAGTGCACAGTGAACGATGCAACAGTGTGAGAGTAGGGTAAGAGGAGTGCCTGCAGGGTGGGGTGACCATATGAATTTGGGTGCGTATGCAAGTGCAGAGTGGGACGAATTAATACATGGTTAGTGATGGGCTTGTTTGAGTGAGATTGCAGATTGAGCAGTGAGGGGGACAGGTGAGTGGTGTCACATGAGTGCAGGGTGAGTAGTGTGCTTGTGTGACTGCAGGGTGAGGTAAATGGTGAATAGCACAAGTCCACGCTGAGTGCAAAGTGATCCCTATGAGTGCAGGGTGAGTGGTGTTAGTACATGGTGATCAGTGTGAGTGCATTGTGATCGTTGTGAGTGCAGGGTGAGCATGAAAGTGAAGGGCGAGAATAAGGAGTGATTTGTCTGAATGCAGGGTGCATTCCCAGACACTAAGTAACTTAGGGCCAGATGTAGGGAAATCTTTTTTTCTGAATCTTAAATACCGAATCGGTATTTCAGAATCGGAAAACGGGATGTAGATAAAAAAAATCAGTAAATTTTACTGATTCGGTATCATTCGGAATTTCAATTCGGATTTTACTGAATCGGTATTTACCAAATCCGTAAATACCGATTCGGAAATACCCATTCGATCCTATGGTCCTTCTGGCCCATAGGAATGAATGGGATTTACCTAATCAGTATTTACCGATTCGGTAAATACCGATTCTGTAAATACAGATTCGGTAAAATCCGAATCGGGAGTTCTAAAAAATGACAAATGACCCTGTAAACCAATCAGGAACACACACCCCACCCCACAACAAAGGTACAGAGGAAACAACCAATCAGAATCAAGCACCCATCCCCAGTACCTGGGAGTGGCCACACCCATGCAGGTGCAGAGCAACTGAACAGTTATCAGAGCAGGAGGAAACAGAGAGGAGCTGGCTTTACAGAGCTTAACTGTTCATCACAATGGAGTCTCAGGAAGGGCAGAAGGATGCTGCAGAGCGAAGAAGGAAACTAAAATGTAGCCCAGCAGAACTTCAGGTGCTTGTGGAAGAAGTGGTAAAGCACCACACCCAAATATTTGGGAAACAGTCTCTGCATGTTGCAGAGTCTGTTAAAAGAAACAAATGGCTTGACATCCAGACAAAGGTCAATGCCATAGGGGTGACGCACAGGGAGATCAACAACCTCAAGAAAAGATGTTACGACCTGCGCATCATCACCAAGAAGAAAATTGCTGCCCAAAGAAAGGAAGCTGGTGTCACAGGTGGGGGAAAAAACGAGCTCCAAGATTAACAGAGCTGGAGGAGCTAGTGGAATCCACCCTGGAGCCAGAGAGCATACATGGAATTGGGGACATGGATAGCTCTGCCAGAGCTTCAAAGAAGCAAGGTAAGGTGCATGGACAGTAATCCCCACCCATTACCCTGTCCCACTTCCCCACTGTGTGTAAGCATAACAATCCAGAACAGCTATTACTGATGGCCAGCAATGCATCATGGGAGATGTACCATTGGATCAATGGGGTTAACCCAATTAATCACAGGACCTGGGTAACTATCTAGGACCACTTTGTTTCTATATACCATCATGGGAGATGTAGTCATAGGTACATACATGCAATGCATACACCATAGAATCCAGCAAGGCAAGCCACACACAACTTCGAGCAGCTAATGTAGACTAGGCAAATGTGTGACAAAAATGTATTTAATTGAGACACACAGGTGAAGGACACCACTGACACCATATCCATATCTTTTCACAGGAGTGTCCTCACGCAATACAGCACCAGAAAGGGAGGAGAGGGCACCAGTACCTAAAAGAAAGGAAAAAGAAAGACAAAGTGCAGGTCACAGCGCTGTTGAAAAAGAGAACACCACATCCCAGGAAGCCACAACACCTGAGCGAGCCACAACACCTCAGCCGCATTCCCCTCTATTGTTTGGAACACCTGAGTTGGAACCAGCAGCACTGTCGCCAACACCAAGAACACAGTCATCCATGCAGGGAAGAGCAAGGAGGCTTGATGTGCCCCCTCTGAGGATTCTGCAAACCTCAGTTGAGGAGGATGAGGAGGGTGAAATGCAGAGGAATTCACCTGTGGCTGACAAGGCCAGGCGGCAGAGTACGAAAGGCGCTGTGCGGGCCATTGTCCTTGGCAGAAGGGCACGGGAGAGTGGTGAAGGGCAGGAAGGAGAGGGGGTCTTCTGTGGGCTGGAGGCCACCATGGTTAAGGTGCTGCGCCAGCAGGCGAAGGCGTTGTTGGCAGTGCACAGGCAGGTGCGCAGCATCAATTCCAAACTTTCACACATTGACCATGGAATAGGCAACATTGCTGTGAGCATGGAGGCAATTGCTAAGGGGATGTCAGACATCACTCAGTACATGGGTGCTCTGTCTAACAAGTTGGACAGAGATCACTTGGAGCGTCGCAGAGAGCGCCAGTGTATGCGGCAGCAGTCTAAGGCCCTGAACCGCTTTGCCACAGCAACGTCACTGCTGTGCCGGCGTTCAATATCAATGTAGGATGCAGTAGTGCACTGCTGCACAGACTTATCAAGGGGAGAGTCACCTCTGCAATGGAGCAGATGCTCACTAACCAGACAGGCACTGCTGGAGACACAGGTGTGGATGAAACAGAAGGGTCCACCAGCAGGAGTGGCTCCAGCACACCTGTCCCTAAGATGCGTAGGAGCGTCAGGTGCAACATTTCAGACCCAGCCACCACCCAAAGTGTGGATACACAGCCTCGTTCATCCCGCACTGAAGTGCATGGCCGAAAACGTTGAAGATTGCCCACACCCCACAGGACTGGTCACAGTGAGGGTAACTGTGAGCACGCAGTCATGGACACAGACATTGTCGGACAATGATGTTTGAACATTTGCATAATGTAGGGATAATTAAACTACATACTTCACACACTACACCTGTCTGTGTCTCATTCATTACCTAGAAATATCAACGTGTGATCTCTGCCCATCTCAATCTACCATTTGTTGCTGCTGCTCCTGTTGCTTGGGGCTCTGCCTGTTCTTGGTCATCATCAATGTCCTCGTGATGAGTTACCTCCACCTCTGTGCTTTCTTTGGTGGCAAGATTGTGCAACATGGCACATGTCACTATTATCTTGCAACACAGGATGGGGGTGTACTGCTGTGCACCTCCACTCTTGTAGAGGCAGCGGAATCTGCTCTTGAGGAGTCCAAATGTGCGCTCCACTACGTTGTGAGTAGACCTGTGAGCCACATTATAACGCCTCTCACTCCTGGTAGTTGGATTGAGATAGGGTGTGAGCACTAAGAAACGTAGGGCATATGCACTATCCCCTAGGTGGTAAAGAGAGGTCCATTAGTTACATACGCATGACACATACATCTGCAATGACTATCAGGATGTATCACAGTTCTTTACCTAGCAGATATCCGTACCCAAACTCTCCAGCAACTAGCCGTGTGTATATCCCACTATTCTGGAAAATGTAGGAGTCGTGGGTGCTGCCAGGAAATGTTGCCACTATCAGGGGCGTAACACAGGCCCCCGTAGCCCACACGGTGCGGGGGGGCCCGAAGCTCCAGGGGGCCCGCTCGGCACTGCAATCTGTCCGGAGAGCTCCTAATTGAGCCCGAAGGGGGCCTCTCTACATACCTTGCAGGGAGGGCCCCTCAATTTTTGTTACGCCAGTGGCCACTCTATCTGTGATGATGTTGCCAGCATTGCATATCACCTGCACATTAATGGAGTGCGTTGACTTACAGTTTCTGTAGATGTATTCAGTGGCTGCAGGTGGACAGAGTGGAATGTGGGTGCCATCTATGCAGCCTATCACGTGAGAGAAGTGTGCCAGTTCATAGAAATCAGTTTTTGTTTTTGCAAGTTCCACAGGTGTGTCAGGGAACCGAATGTAATGTTCCATTCTCTGCGTCATGGCCTCCAGAAACTTCCGGAAAAAACGTGACAGGCAGCTCTGGGAAACACCACCAACTGCAGCAATGACACTCTGGTAGCTTCCAGAGGCAAGCAGGTGTAGGCTACACAACACCTGCACATGGGGTGGGATGGCGTGGGCCCTGGGTGTTGGGTGATCCAGGTATGGGTGAAGGTCCCTAATCAGGTCCAGGAAGGTTCTGGGGTGCAGCCTGTACCTCTGCAGTATCTCTGGCTCAGTCAGTTAGAATAGGGTGATTCTCTGCCTGTAGACCTGCTCCTCCCTTCTCCAAACCCTCTCTCCTGCTGCCTGTAGCCATAGCCGCCTCGCAATCAAGTAGAATTCCGCCATTCTTGATAAACTGTGGCATTTCGGGCCCTTTTTTATAGCCTGTACCTGGTTACCACCTGCTTTCAATCCATGGTAAATACCGACTCTTAAATACTGAATTTCATGGAATTCAGTATTTTTTCCCTTTCCTACATTTCGATGGGCCATTTTTACCATTTCTTATTTCGCGATTCGGTAAATAAGAACTCGGTAAATAGGTATTCGGAAAATACCGATTCGGAATTATACCGACTCTTATTTACTGATTCTGGTACTTTTAGGCACCTACATCTCAAATTCGGAATACCGGTCGGTAATGGTCAAAATTAACGATTTTCGGCCGTTACCGAACGGTATTTGGACACCTACATCTGGTCCTTAGTATGTTATTGACGGCAGCCTAGGGTTTCAGCTGCCTGGCTTTTATTGGCATCGAGTCTGTAGCCTCCTCTGATTTTTTGGGAAGAAAAAGTATGTCAGAGAAGCAGTAACCTTTAGAGGTGAGACTTTGGCCAAAGTGTAAATTCAACTCAGCTACTAAAGTGATAAAGTCTGAGGCCTCTAACCATGGTTACTTGTCTTTACTAGAGTCAGAAAAGAACTGAAAGTTAAGCTGAGAAGGTGACGTCTGAGAGAGGGGTCGTCTCAGTGTTTAATTTGAACCAATGGTTGCCAGTGATCGACACCAGCACTTAATTGTCAATAAGAGAGCTTGTGACAGTGTGTGAAAAGGTGGCGCAGCCTGGCTAATTTAATTTAGAGATGACCACAACAACAGTTAATTATTAATTCAATGTACATTACAAATGACTAATACCTTCCACCCACACCATTCTTATAGCTTTGGGGCCCTGGAATAGTCTGAATTGTCACACTTGTAGAAGTGTGGGGGTTAGCAGTTATGTTGTAACTATCATTGCCAGTATGGCAGGCACAATGTGTGGTGCAAGCTGCAGTGGCCCACTGACGAGAGCCCTGGTATTTATGTTTTTACAAATTAAGCACTGGGACATCTGATCTAGATTTCTCCATTGAATTTAAGATTAGGTTAGTTGTTTCTAAAGTGTTTTGTGTCACAATCAGGCTCCTATAAAGCCCATAAAAAATGTAATGATGGATGGGAATATGAGACCACAACAGAGGAAATGAGGGAACAAGAGAGTGGGCAAATAAAAATAAAAAAATCATGTGATTGTTCCCCAAAACACCTCTCTTTCACTGATGGAGTGATAACACATTGTGGCGGCTAACCATAAGCATCTGGTGGATGTATGTATTGGTATTTTATATGGCACAAACCTAGCTATGAAGCATTGTACATTCCGTGGGAGGTTGAGTGATGATCTACAACATGGGTAGTCACAACCATTTTACAAAGGGCCAAAACGTTTGGTCTGCTTTGTGACTGAACGCCACATTGATCCCAGCAGTGTTGCCGTCAGGTGCAGGTTAGGTGTACGGTGGACGTAGGGGGAAGCGGAATATGCACATCTAGTGGGTGAATTGCACCTGGGGTCAATCCCGGCTTCCCCACTTGACCAAATTGTGTGATCCTAGGTGTTAAAAATGGGGTCTCTAGTTGTCAGTGGTTTGCACCCTGTCCAAGTAGGGACTCTCACTCTAGTCAGGGTGAGGGAGTCACACAGCAAAGATAACCCCTGCTCACCCCCTTGGTAGCTTGACATGAGCAATCAGGCTTATCTCAGAGGTAATGTGTAAAGCATTTTGTACAAACTCATACAGTAACACAGTGAAAACTCTCCAAAATGAGTTCCCACCAATTTAGGAAAAGAACTAATATTTAACCGAATAACAGAAGACCAAAACGACAAAATTCCAACATACATAAACAAAGATATCACTTTTAAAAGGTTAAATTAATTATTTCAATACAAAATATGTATGAGATTGTTTTATCACAAAGCCAGCATGCATTGATACTTCGATGCATCAAAATAAAAGACAAAAATAGGTGCTGGAGAGGTGAAGCGGAGAAAAAGAAAAACGATATGTTGATTCCTAAATACCAGAGAAGGTAAGGCGTCAGCTCCTTACTGCTGAGCAGAGAAAGTGTTGTGTAGACTCCTTACTGCCAGGGGAAGTGATGCATTGTTTTCCAGACATGCACCCTCAGTTCCTTACTATGACTCAGCGTTGAGGAGACGAAGACCAAGGACAATGCCTCAAAAATCCAGACGTGATGCACCGATGCAGGTGCTGCGTTGATTTCACGACCGCAAAACAGGCAATGCAGCAATTCTTCAGCCGTGGTGCAGGGACTGCGTCGGATCAGGGTGACAGTGCTCCGGACACATGATGCAACGATATTTCAGCCACATGGCAAGTGATGTGTCATTTCTTTGGGCGCACACTACAGGGGCTGCGTCGTTTCTCTAGCCACACCACAGGCAATGCAGCAATTCTTCAGCCGTGGTGCAGGAACTGCGTCGGAGCAGGGTGACAAAGTGCTCAGGACACACTATGCAGCGATCTTTCACTCACAAGGCAAGCGATACATCTATTCTTTGGCTGCTCTACAGGGGCTGCGTCGTTTCTCTAGCCACACCACAGGTGCTGCATTGATTCTTCAGCCGTACGACAGTGCTGCGTTGGAAAAATGGGTGTTGAGAGTCGATGCGTGATTTTTTTCTACCAGATTAACTTCCAAGGGCCCAGGAACTGGATTTGGCACCACTTGACAAGTCAGGGCTCTCAGCAGAAGCGGGATGGCCGATGATGAAGCATGACACCCAGGAGATGTGTGAGGCCAACCCCTTCTTTTTAGGCAAATGCCCTGATGGTCCTAATCTCAGTGGCTGAGAAAGATTGGTCACCTGGAATTGAGGAATAAGTCTGAAGTATAGGTAATGGTCTCCCAGGTTGGAGAGCATATTATTAGGGCACTTTGTTTTTTTGGTGGATGGAGATCTGAAAACCGCAGGCAAAGGCAACTGACCCATCCACTTCTTCATCATACGTTTGTAAGCAGAACTTTCATACTGTATGTCAAATGACGACTATGAAAATTCAATTGTGAGTCAGGAAAGGCAGATAGCTGGTGGAACAATGGATGAGTGTGTGTAGAAAGACTTGATTCACTCATCAAGCATTGCAAGTTCAACAAGTTTAATGATGAAGAGGCCATGCATCTCAGAGTAATAGACGGTTGTCTCTCTGATTCTTTCAGATGACAAATGCTAAAAGAGACACTCAGTTTGGAGCAAGTACTCATGGCTGCCAGAGCAGAAGAAAGAGTTGACTGACAAGCGTCTAACATGGAGGCAGGAATTGCCCAAAATGAATCAGCGCCGATTGTGAAAAGTAAGTCGAAAAATAAGTTAGAAGGCCATAAAGTAATGTCTCCTAAAAAGAAAGAGAAGTTGTGTTTTCGATGGGGATTTTCCTTTCCACATAAAGGTAACAGTCCCGCTAATAGACAGATATGGAAAGGCTGCAGGAAAAAGAACCATGTTGTACCAGTTTTCAAAGTGAGGGAAAGATCAAGTGTGTCACATCGAGAAAACAAAATGGAGGAAACATCAAATGCGTCATGTCGGAAAAACAAAATAGATGCCAGACCTTTCCAGGTGCAACACTATACACATGCCGACCGTCTGGACTCCCTCCACCACGGTCGCTCCCCCAGCACTCCACTTGCTTCACGGAAGCCTTGTGCTCGCTGCCTGCCTTGCCTGCTGCCTGCATTGACCTGCTGACTGCCGTCCTGCTAGAGCGCATAGACCACTTAACTGCGCTTGGTATCGTTTCTACTCGCACTGCCTTTCCTAAATATTTGCATAACGTTGAGCGCTTGTTATTGTTTGCACTCGCACTGCTCCAATTCATTTATCTGTGTATAGTGGCATATGTTATTGTCGGCGTAGCGTGTATTCATTTATTCATTAACTTTGTACTTGAATCTTAGAGTGAAGCTCCGGCTGTGCCCCACTTTCGATTCCTTTCTGGGCGGCCATTTGGTTTTGTTTGTAGTTTCACCCGTGTCTCCTCCTCCCAGACCCCGCCTCCCAGCTGACCCTCCCACGCTCCGCCCCCTCCACACTTCATTTATGCCTGATGTCCCAACGCGCAGCGTCCACGCGCTACGTACACGGCGAAGGTGCGCCAAAGGTAAGCCCGTCTACGCCCGTCCGCGCCTGGACTGCGCCCAGCGCCAGACCCCCTGGCCCTCGCATTTCCCAGCCCTCCCGCATTACCTACGATGCCTCCACCCTCCTAGCCCTTAACCCCGGCCGCTCCACCAACTGCGTCCAAGCCGCTCCTGGACACGCCAATGGACCTTTCTCATGCTACTCCTGCAAATTCATCGGTACCGTCTCCAACTCCGCTACGTTCACACCTCAGATTCCCGACCCCAACCGTCTACAATGCATCCTTCTCAACACCCGATCGGTCCACAGGCACGCCATTGACCTATGGAACCTACTAGACACCATCTCTCCAGACGTCGCCTTCCTAACAGAAACATGGATGAACGCTTCCTCCGCCCCAGACATCACCATTGCCATCCCTGAAGACTATAAGATCACACGCAAGGACCGTACCGGCCACACAGGAGGAGGAATCGCTATCGTCCATAAAAAATCAATCCACATCTCAACCAGCTCTGACGTCAACCTCGCCAACTCTGAACACCTTCACTTCCAGATCCACATCGACCCCAAGACCACACTCAGAGGCACCCTCCTTTACAGACCACCAGGACCCCGCGCAAAATTCAGTGAAGACATCACGGACTTCATCACTCCACACGCGCTCCCCTCCAAAGATTACATCCTTCTGGGAGACCTCAACTTTCACCTTGAAAAAAACAACGACCGCAACACCACCACCCTCTTGGACAACCTCGCCAACCTCGGACTTAAACAACTGGTCACTTCCCCCACCCACATCGCAGGTCACACACTCGACCCCATCTTCACCTCCAGCAATCATGTCTCCTTCAGCCACACTACGGATCTCCTCTGGACTGACCACAGCTGCGTTCACTTCACCTACAACAAGCCGAAACCCACCAACCACCTCCAACCAACTCTGCAAAGAAACTGGAACAAAATCACCATTGACCAGATCTCCTCATCGCTCCTTCTAAACACCCCAGCCCACTCTTCCAACCCAGACCAAGCCGCCGCCAACTTCACCCTATGGTTATCCAACACCGCCGACATCCTAGCACCACTGAAAAAACGTCAACGCAAACCTGGCAGCAAGAAGGCCTCATGGTTCAACGATGATCTTAAGAAGTCCAAGAAACTCTGCCGCTCCCTTGAAAAGGCCTGGAAAAAAGACCCAACCGCTAGCACCAAGGACGCCTTCAAAAACGCCACCCGCACACACCACCAACTAATCCGAAAGGCCAAGAAAACAGCATTCAAGGATCGACTAGACAACAACGCCCACAACAGCAAGGAACTTTTCAACATCGTCAAGGAATTTACCAACCCATCGGCCAACTCCAACGACATTACCCCTTCTCAAGCCCTCTGCGACTCCCTGGCTTTATTCTTCCACAACAAAATTGCAGACATCCACAACAGCTTCGACAACCAACCCGGAGACCAACCCACCCAACCATATGCTGAACATTCTCCCCCCTTGAACGCTCTTAACGACTGGAACCCAATCTCCACTGAGGACACCATCCGCCTGATGAACTCTATCCACTCAGGATCCCCCACAGACCCATGTCCTCACCACATCTTCAACAAAGCAGACTCAGTCATAGCACCGCACCTCCGAGACGTCATCAACTGCTCCTTCAACTCCGCCACCTTCCCAGAAAGCTGGAAACACGCTGAACTCACCGCCCTTCTGAAAAAACCCACAGCGGACCCCACCGAACTCAAAAATTACCGCCCCATATCGGTCCTTCCTTTCCCAGCCAAAGTCATCGAGAAAGCTGTCAACAACCAACTCGCCGCCTTCCTCGAAGCCAACAAATCCCTCGACTCCTCACAATCTGGCTTCCGAGCAAAACACAGCACTGAGACCGCCCTCATCGCAGCAACAGACGACATTCGAACTCTACTGGACAATGGAGACACAGTCGCCCTCATCCTCCTCGACCTCTCTGCAGCCTTCGACACAGTCTGCCACAGTACCCTTTTACAACGCCTCAGAAACATCGGAATACAAGGAAAAGCACTCGAATGGATCACCTCGTTCCTCACCGGAAGAACCCAGAGAGTCCGCCTTCCACTATTCAAATCCGAAGCCACTGAAGTCATCTGTGGCGTACCACAAGGATCCTCACTCAGTCCCACTCTCTTCAACGTATACATGAGCCCCCTTGCGGCCATCGCTCGCCAACACAACCTCAACATCATCTCCTACGCGGATGACACTCAACTGATCCTTTCTCTCACCAATGACCCCAGCACCGCCAAAACAAACCTACACGAAGGAATGAAAGAAGTTGCCGAATGGATGAAACAAAGCCGTCTGAAACTGAACTCAGATAAAACAGAAGTCCTCATCTTAGGTACATCCCCCTCTGCATGGGACAACTCTTGGTGGCCGGAAGCCCTTGGAAAAGCACCCATCCCGACAGACCACGCACGGAACCTAGGCGTTATCCTGGACTCTTCACTCTCAATGAACAGACAAGTCAACGCCGTATCCTCATCCTGCTTCAACATTCTTCGCATGCTCAAAAAATCATTTCGCTGGATCCCCACCGAAACCAGAAAAACAGTCACCCATGCTCTGGTCACGAGCCGACTGGACTACGGAAACACCCTCTACGCAGGTACTACCGCTAAACTCCAGAAGAAACTCCAACGAATCCAAAACGCCTCAGCCAGGATCATATTAGACATCCCACGTAACGAACACATCTCTGGCCACCTGAAAGACCTCCACTGGCTACCCGTCAATAAGAGGATCACTTTCCGACTGCTAACCCACGCACACAAATCACTCTACGACATCGGACCAGAATGCCTCAACTCACGACTGTCCTTCTACACCCCCTCCCGCCAACTACGTTCTTCCAGCCAAGCCCTCGCCACTGTTCCCCGCATCAACAAGACCACCATGGGAGGCAGATCCTTCTCATACCTGGCAGCTAAAACATGGAACTCACTCCCCACCTACCTTCGCCTTACCCAGAACCACCTAGCTTTTAGAAAGCAACTTAAAACGTGGATATTTGACAAGTAAGCGTCCTCCCCTCCCTAAGCGCCTTGAGACCCTCTGGGTATGTAGTGCGCTATATAAATTCTCTGACTTGACTTGACTCAGCCGATTCAGAAAAGGGGGTGGTGATGGACAGAGCATCTGAATTAAGCAGAATACTCGTACCCAGTCAACAGATCAGGGCTTGATCTATCACCGTTTTTTAGCTCACTGCACCATCCCAGCTCAAAACCTGGCTACATGCAAATTAGTCTGTCCCTGGCCCAGTGCATCATGGGAACAGGGCAGACCAAACTACCAAGCCAATTCTTTTACTGGAAAGGAAACAAGCTTCCGGGGACCGGTTTCTGGCATTACAGCCGTCTTCAACCCGGCTTGCTTGAATCCTGATGGTGCAGTGAGCGAGGGACTCATGTCTGAGCATACCCTTCCACGCTTAGGGTGGACAAAACGATTCAGAAAAGGGGGTGGTGATGGACAGAGCATCTGAATTAAGCAGAATACTCGTACCCAGTCAACAGATCAGGGCTTGATCCATCACCGTTTTTTAGCTCACTGCACCATCCCAGCTCAGAACCTGGCTACATGCAAATTAGTCTGTCCCTGGCCCAGTGCATCATGGGAACGGGGCAGACCAAACTACCAAGCCAATTCTTTTACTGGAAAGGAAACAAGCTTCCGGGGACCGGTTTCTGGCATTACAGCCGTTTTCGGCCCGGCTTGCTTGAATCCTGATGGTGCAGTGAGCAAGGGAATCACATCGGAGCATACCCTTCCACGGTGATGGATCAAGCCCTGAGGAAATCCTGAGGAAATCCCCAGAACCTGAAGGGAGTCTTTTCTTCACTGAAACATGTCCACCATTGTGGCTAGGAGCTGCCTCATATGGCCTCATGTGTCCTACCACTTCTCTTTGACCATCCATTCACCACCATTCCAGAAAAAGGTGTGATTTTGTGGCTAGGTAGGTCATTGGTATTTTTAACTGAATCCCTTACCCTTGTGATTTTTCCCTAGACATCCCCTCAGTCTTATGACGGGGGCCATTCGCCATTAGAGGATTCTTTGGCGAACTTGTGGTTGTCCGATGATGAAGCATGACACCCAGGGGATGTGTGAGGCCATCCCATTCCTTTTAGGCAAATGCCCTGACTGTCCTAATCACAGTGACTGGGAGAGACCAGTCACCTGAAATTGAGAAATCACTCTGAACTATAGGAAATTGGCTCCCTAGTTGGACAGCATATTATTAGGGCACTTTGCTTTTTTGGTGGATGGAGATCAGAAACACTGCAGGAAAAGGCAACTGACCCAACTACTTCTACACTATGCATTTGCAAGCAGACCTTTCATATTGTACGGCAAATGACGACTATGAAAGGTCCATTTTTAGTCAGGAAAGGCAGATAGCTGGTGGAACAATGGATGAGTGTGTGTAGAAAGACTTGATTCACTCATCAAGCAGTGCAAGTTCAACAAGTTTAATGATGAAGAGGCCATGCATCTCAGAGTAAAGACGGTTGTCTCTCTGATTCTTTCAGATGACAAATTCTAAAAGAGACACTCAGTTTGGAGCAAGTACTCATGGCTGCCAGAGCAGAAAAAAGAGATGACTGACAAACACCTAACATGGAGGCAGGAATGTCCCAAAATGAATCGCGCTGATTGTGAAAAGTAAGTCCAAATATAAGTTATGTAATGTTTTCAAAGAAAAAGAAGTTGTGATTTCAATGGTGATTTTCCTTTCCTCATGAAGGTAAATGTCCCACTAATTGACCGATATGTAAAGACTGCGGGAAAGAGAACCATTTTGGAACAGTTTGCAAAGCAAGGGAAAGATCAAGTGTGTCACGTTGAGAAAACAAAATAGAGGAAACATCAAATGCATCACGTCGAAAAACACAAAATGAATGCCAGAACATTCTTAATGCAACACTGTACACATGCCCACATGGCCCAGCGACCACATCAGTTGAGGCAAGTAGAAACTGAACGACATCGATTGCCGTCAAATTCCTCATCTAAAAGGTCATCACCGTCATTGTCAAGTGACAGTAAGGAAGATGGGTGTGCAATGTCAATGTTGACTGCTGGACGACATGGACATGTAGGATTAGCCTCATGCAAGGAAGAATGCAGCCGCAACTAGGTCAACAAGTGAAACGGTGAAATTCATTTGGACAGTGTCCAAAGATCACACTGAAAATGAATGGGTGCTCCATACCTTTTATCATAGACCGATAAACATTATGCCAGTGGAAAAGTACAACGTACTGTCTCAGGTGCCCCTTTTAACTCCATCAAAACCAAAGGGTATATGTGGGCTGTTTCAATGCCACTACTAAGTCAAGGTTTATTCATAGCAACTGTGGAGCAAAAACAGACGAAAGACGAGCACCAATTTATGTTCTTGCCAGGCACTTCATCAAGTACATGTTTACTCAGTTTCAGTACTGCTGCTGACATGGTTCTGGTTTCTGTAAACTACAATGTTAATGCCTATAATGAGATAGTGGATCAGTTTCCATCTTTGTTTCATTGGCTACTAAGACATAAGACCATGGAAATGCTACGCCACATAAATGAGGACATCTGTCCTGTTGCTCAAAGACATAGTCGAATTGCATTTCATTTACAAGAAGCTGTTGAGAAAGAACTTGAGATACTATTAAAGCACCACATTATTGAACGATCAACTGGTTTGACGCCATGGGTATCACCCATATTGGTAGTGCCAAAAAAGGATAGTGGAGGAGCTGTGCACATCTGCATGGATGGTATATAGACAAAATATCGAATCAAAAATATAGAATAGCACTAATATCGAAGTGAAAATATAGAATGGACAAAATATCAAATGGACAGAATATAGTCAACAAAAATATCGAATTTAAGGTAAGTAATTTAATATCAATTTTCATACATATAGAAAGTCAAAATATCGAAGTATATAATATAGGTATTAAATGTATTGAATTTTTAATAATATCAATTTTTTTAAAGTGTTTTGTATGTTAGTATATGTGTGAAAAGTGTATATTTATTTTATAATTTATTTTAAGTAATGAATTTTATGTTTTTTCATTTTTGCGTATTTTAATTCTGTAGTGGGTTGTGGGCTAATACGGGAATAGGGTGGGAAGTAATTTAATTGTAATTAATTAAATATTTAAATGTATTTATTGGTATTTATTTTGAATTAATTGGTAATTAATTTTTAATTGGTAATTAATTAAATTTTAATTAGCAATTAATTTTACTTAATTGTTTAATTGATAATTATGTTACTTTAATTTATTTATTTTCCATAGAGGGTTGTGGGTTTATAGGGGAATAGGGTGGGAAGTAATTTAATTATAATTAATTAAATATTTTAATGTATTTATTGGTATTTATCTTGAATTAATTGGTAAATAATTTTTAATTGGTCATTAATTAAATTTTAATTGGTAATTAATTTTTATTAATTGATTAATTGATAATTATGTTAATTTTATACATGTATTTCCCGTAGCGGGTTGTGGGTTTATAGGGGAATAGGGTGGGAAGTAATTTGATTGTAATTAATTAAATATTTTAATTTATTAATTGGTATTTATTTTGAATTAATTGTTAATTAATTTTTAATTATTAATTCATTAATTGTTAATTGGTAATTACTTTGTATTAATAGGTCATTAATTTTAATAAATATTTTTTATTTTTATTTTTAATTGATTCATTATTATATTATATTAAATTGGTAATTACTTTTAATTAATTTTTTATTGGTATTAATATTGAATTTATTTTTAATAATATATGAAGTATTTACTTTCCCTACTGTTGCACTCACTGGAGTGGGAATAGTAATTTTTACCCCTACGCTATCCAACGCTTTCCCTACTGTTGCACTCTCTGGAGTGGGAATAGTAATTTGTACCCCTACGCTATCCAACGCTTTCCCTACTGTTGCACTCTCTGGAGTGGGAATAGTAATTTTTACCCCTATGCTATCCAACGCTCTCCCTACTGTTGCACTCACTGGAGTGGGAATAGTAATTTTTACCCCTAAGCTATCCAACGCTTTTCCTACTGTTGCACTCACTGGAGTGGGAATAGAAATGTTTACCCCTACGCTATCCAACGCTTTCCCTACTGTTGCACTCTCTGGAGTGGGAATAGTAATTTTTACCCCTACGCTATCCAACGCTTTCCATACTGTTGCACTCTCTGGAGTGGGAATAGTATTTTTTACCCTCCCGTTATCCAACTCTTTCCCTACTGTTGCACTGTCTGGAGTGGGAATATCAATTTTTACCCTTACGCTATCCAATGCTTTCCCTACTGTTGCACTCTCTGGAGTGGGAATAATAATTTTTACCCCTACGCTATTCAATGCTTTCCCTACTGTTGCACTCTCTGGAGTGGGAATAGTAATTTTTACCCCTACGCTATCCAACGCTTTCCCTACTGTTCACTGTCTGGAGTGGGAATAGTAATTTTTACCCCTACGCTATCCAACGCTTTCCCTACTGTTGCACTCTCTGAAGTGGGAATAGTACTTTTTACCCCTACGCTATCCAACGCTTTCCCGACTGTTGCACTCACTGGAGTGGGAATAGTAACTTTTACCCCTAAGCTATCCAGCGTTTACCCCACTGTTGCAGTTGCTGGAGTGGTAATAGTATATATTAACTTCCCGCTATCCTACAGTTAAAATATTGTATATTATTAATTAATATTATGTTCATATATATATGTGTTAAAAAAATTAATTGTATGTTTATTTATTTTACTTAAAATAATTATTTAATACTTTTAAAGTTATTTAAGTATTTTTTTGTTCCAAGTCTATTTTATTTTATGAGATAATTCCCCTGACAGGGGCACATAGACACAGCGTTAAGCCTACAACCTCATATTGAGGCCGGCCGCGTATTAGATCATAAGTTCTGCACATATATAGAAAAAAAGGAAAGGTACCACAGCGCCTTGTCTACACCCCCAGTGGGGCCAGCCGTGTGACTTAACATCAGCTGTCATAACTATTCAATACGCATGAAGCCCAAACACCGGGCCATTAGGATTAGGTGGACGGGCAACTAGCCCCATACTTATGAACGACCCAACGGGGGCCGACAAGCACATGTGAGGTGTAGGGATAGAGAAAGGAAGGAGAGAAGAGTGGAAAAGGTATAGGAAGTGTGAGACAGGGAGAGCGTTGTGTGAACAGGGTGGGCGTGTTACTCAATGGGGAGGGGGGGGCATCAGCCAGCCAGATATTTAAGTATTTTAAGTATGTTTTAATTAATTATAGTTATTATTTCATTAATTTGAAATTAATTTTAAGACATTTAAAAAAATACAATATATTGACTAACTATATATTTCTTTTCGATATTTTTGATTCAATATTTTTGTACTTACCTGTTTGTAGATAGGACTTTGATATTTTTGCTTTCTATATTTTTACTTTGATATTTTTAGTATTCTATATTTTTGTGTTCTATATTTTGTCAGTGATTCGCATGGATATGTGCCAAGCGAACAAAGCGATGCGGGGAATGAGATTCTAATATCTTTTATGATTAATTTGATAACATATCTCATTCGTCAATTTTGGATCGGTTGTTATCTGTCATTGAGTAAAAGACAGCCCCCGCATAGGTTAGATAAACCCCATAAACTGACGCAACTCTGAAGAACCACTTACAACTGATGAAGTTTAAAAGTTTTAATATAAAATTAAGAAAAGTTGCAAATACAATCCTCTCAGGATAAAATTCAGCAAATATACAGGAACTAGAAGGAACATAAATTCCCTAAAGAACCTCAGTCTACAAACGAATACTATTAAAGTCAGTTCCAGAATCAACAAATTAAAAAGCATAGATATGATGTGGTTCCGTTGCGTCATCTACAAAAGGAAAGAAATACAAGTTAAATCTGTCCCTACTCTATACTAAGTGACATCCCTACTTCGCAAGTTTCTAGTACCCTAAAAAGGTGTCAGCAGTTTGACTCCCTAAGAAGTTCAAACTCTCTTAACCTCTAAAGGTAACTTAAGTTTAAGAAGCAGTACCCTCTCTGCCTACCCATCCGCTCTCTAAGGGTCCTCGGCCTACTGCTCTCTTGCGCTCTGATCTCTCTCAGCGCATCTGCTCAAGTCATCTGCGCTTCCTAACTTGCCTCTCGCTGTTCTCGCTATATTCTCCCCGGGGTGCTGTCCCTAAAATACACAATTACAGTGTGGGTGGAACGCCCCTTCGACGCCCACCACGGACTTTCCCCCATGATGTCATTTTCAGCTCTTTCCATGGCTTCGTCTCTTCGCGTCGTCCGTTAAGTTGACCTTTCTCCTTAGACGCCATCTTCGTCTTTTTGCTGGTGACTTCATTCGACTTTACATTTGACACTTTCGGAGCAAAATCTATCACCTCATCAGAACTTTACTCTTTACGACTATATACGTAACCTTTCTTGGTCCTGTGAATGGTCATTTCAAAACACAACTCAAATTCCAAGCGTCTCCTCTCATGTTTAGGCAATAAACTCTGTCCAGCATTGTCACCTTAAATCTAACAAGAACTAGACTCCTTGGCTCTCACGTTCACATCAAGGCTATTCACGACTCCTGTGAGCCCACTAAATTACCAACAGCGGACTACACTCCTGCGAACCCTTGGTCAGTCAGGTTATAATCACAAATGACCTAAACTCTTCTAACATTCCTACAAACTTCTTCTACTCAGTATAACCTTTAACACACATTTATATATGATCGCATTTAGCAAACTCCTTTGCTTATATGTGAATACATTTTTCATAGAATATAACCTTGATACATAGAATATAATTTTATACTCTCATTTGTTACATCGTTATATATGCTCTCTGCACATTTCTCCATGTTACATTTCTCGCCGTTTCTGCATTTAAAGTTACACGCGTACATGAATTCTACTTTGCACGTTCTTCTGTTCGTGAACATTTCTACACATTTCTACATTAGCCCACTACGTATACGGGCCTTCTACATCTAATGCATTTTCAAGAGTAAATACAGTTACATTTCCTATATTACTTTGGTTACGTCTGTTAACTTTATACTATAAGTGTCAACTTCACGTTATGATATACATTTCATTCCTACGTTTATACGATATGCTTGTAAATATGACTCGGATATACGTTTTATTCAAATTGCGCTCTCTCAGTTCCCCCCTTTGATGACTTTTAGGAGTCATCACTAAATGCAATTTGAATAGCACCTTTACACCGAACTAGTTACATCACTTCCTCTTTTCATCATTTCAAGTGCTCTCAAACTTTTATACTGTTGATCTTGTAAAGCAGCTAATCTCCTTTCTTGTTCTCTCATGGACCTTTGTAACCGGTTCGTCCTATACCATTTATATAGTTTCACAAATCCTAACAATGTGATTATACAAATTAATACTATTAATACATGTTTTAATATATACCATACAATGCTTTTACCAAGGTTGGCAAACCAACTTCCAACCTTTCCTACTCCATGACCTACTTTTTCCCAAACATTTATTTTTGTCAAATCTTCGATTTCTTGATGAATCTGTGTAATGTTTCTTATGACCTTCTCAAGTGGTTTTGAATTATCAGGAATATAAGTACAACATTCCTGGACCTTCAAAGCCTTGCAAACTCCGCCTTCTTTTGCTAATAGTACATCAAGAGCAAGTCGATTCTGAAGAACCATTGCTCTAATCGATTGCATCTCGCCTTCTACTAGCATTAATGACCTTGCAGTACTTGCAGACAATCTATCTACAACTGTAGCTAGTCTCCTGATCTTAACATCGTTAAGTATTAAACCTAACATAGGAAACATCGCTCCAAATACGTCTCCTACTACTTCTGCATCTCCTACTTCTCTTTTCGTTCTTGTCGAAGCCTTTCCTTCTATGATCGCTAAATCCTTTGCATGATATATTTTGGGGAAGACAATTGCCAAGTAACACGAACCGAACCAATTGTCAGGCAGTTTTACATAGGCATTTCTTCCGCATACAAAATATACATTAGGAATCACTTGCATCTCCTTCATGAAATCTTTCGTGTAGTACTCTAATCGAAAAGCATGTTCGCAATTAACTTCACCTACAAATACGTTCTCATAATATGTCTTGCTTCGAGTTAAACATAACTTTCCTTTCTGCGTTCTATCCAAAGCTATTGGACCATTGCTACCTTTCTTTTTATGTGCCTTTTCTTCTTCGGTCCAATCAGTTTTCCACTGTCCTGACATTTTTAGAATCTTCTGCCTTCTGTATCTGTCATCTACTTGTCCTATAAACTTTTTCTCAATCTCTGACACTTTGCAAGTCAGATTATTTCTGCGTGCGTATGATGTATCTAATGTATCCCAAGGAAGAAAGAATTTGGCTAGTCTATCCTCCTTTTTATAATAGTCCCACTTATTCATTTGTTTATAATTCGGGACTTCAGGCAGTACCGAATCATAATTTGAAAAGTAGTACTCGAACCCTTCTCTACCATAAAATATACTAAGCAGTAAACTACATGTTATCCCATAAGTCAGTGGGAGATGATGATATCTGATGCCCTCATCTACAGAAGCCGGCAATTGCATACAAACGTAGCAATCCTTGGCCTCCATGGCATCGATATACTCGTACAATAGTTTGGCATATGCATTTGACCTAAAGTTTCCCTGTGACTCGTCTACGTGTAATCTACGAGCTTCATCTGCCAGTAACGCCTTTTCACGAATAACATTGCTCTCCTCCTTCTTCCCATCAAGAGCAGGCTTCAAAGTCGTTACAGGCTTTACATCTGCTGTTTCTTTATCACTTTCATGTCCTACTATGTATGATATTGTCACTACCGTAATTATGAGAAAAATTACTACTGCTATAAGTGTACCTATTATGCATTTAGCTTTTCGGTTTGGGTTGCCGTTCTCCATGTTGTCAAACAGCGTAACTCTTTCCTTGCGAAGAAAGTTTTTCAGTTTCAGTCTTTGGTTTGCTTTATTTGCTTTATTTTCTTCTCAGTTTGTAAAGTGCTCTTTATCAACCAAAGTCTCTTTTTTTTTTTTGCAACAATGTCTCTTTATCTTTAACAACAGACAACCCTAACCCTTCTCCGTCCTCTAAATGTAATCCCTAATTTTATTCTTCTTTCCACTCGGCGCTAGGTTATCTTCTTCTTTATAACTTATATACAAAAGTCTTTATACATCAACAATTATTCTCGTACCTGCAGCTTTAATAACAAGTTCCAATAGTTCAAAACGAATGACTTTTTCTTCTTCTTCTGGAATTTGATGACCAAAAGTTGGAAACTGTAATCGATTTAGCACTAGGTCTTTGATCCGACTTAGGTATGGGGGTATGGGAAGTGTGAAAGTCAGTAACCCCTCAGTCTCGAGTCCAGGCGTCAACATCCATATCTCCACTGCCACAAATGGATCGTGATCGATTACTTTCACTTCCTTCACTCTCCCAGATTTCTGTCCCCAAGACATCTGCTAGATAAGTCCACTCTGGGGTGGCGTACCTTCTGCAGGGCACACGTACCCTCCTCGATCTTCTTGGACTCTCCGTGCCTGAGTCTGTAGTTTCCTCTTCTTGATCCGACTCTTCAGAGATTGGGACAAGAGTTTTCTCCTGTTGTGCCTTTAAGCTTGGCCTTCTCCTTCTCTCTGGCCAACTAGCTTCGTCACTCCTTGTCCTCCTGCTTCTTGTTCTTGGACTTGTCTCTTGGTCACTTTCTGCTTGTTCAGTATCCGATTCGATCTCCCAGTTACTTTCTTCTCCTGAGGCGACTTCGGTCTCACTGGTGTCCTGACCTTCGTCGACCTGTTCCGACACAGGTTCAGCCTCTTCGATCACCTCTACAGCTTGGCTTTCCCCCTCTATGGCTTCTCCGCTTTCCGCTGGATTCTCATCCGAGAGAGGAGCTGTTTCTTCTAGAGGTGTTGGCACTCTTCGAGTGTGTGAAGCATGTATCCAATTCGGCAGGCCTCCACACTTCACTGCAGTGTTCGTGACAAGTATGACTTGAAATGGTCCTCGCCAGCGCACGTCTAAGCAGTTCTTCCTGACCTGCTTTTTCACCAAGACCCAGTCCCCCGGACTCAGGTCATGGCACAAGTCTTGTGCTGATGGAACCTCTGCAGCCTGGACCTGGAGGGACACAGAATTAATGGCATCAGATAGTCCCTTGCAGTAGTCCAAGATCAAGTCGTCTGTGATGTTCAATAACGCTGCAGTCGGAACCGATGGCAATCTCATAGCTCTCCCCATTAGCACTTCATGTGGAGAGAGACCTGTTTTTCTATCTGGTGTGCTACGTATGCTCATAAGAACCACTGGTAGTGCGTCTGGCCAACTCAGGGATGTTGACGAACAAACTTTGGCAAGTCTGGATTTTATTGTGCTGTTGATTTGTTCTACAATCCCTGAAGCTTCTGGTCGATAACTGCAATGGAGCTTCTGATCGATACTCAAAGCTGAGCATAGCATCTTCACTATTTCGCTGTTGAAATGAGTTCCTCTGTCCGATTCCAAAGAGGATGGCACCCCAAACATCGGTATCAACTCTCTAAGTAACAGTTTTGCTACTGTAAGTGTATCGCATCTACGTGTAGGGTAAGCTTCAACCCATCTAGAAAATATACAGACAATCACTAAAACCTTTCTGAGTCTGTTGCATTTAGGCATTTCTATGAAATCAAGCTGCATCCTATTGAAAGGCCCCCCAGACCTTCCTATGTGACTCAGTGTGACTGGTGTTCTCTTTCCTACGTTCAGTTGCTGACAGATCGCACATCGCTGACATACTGCTTCTGCCGCTACTCTAAATTTAGGGTTAAACCATGTTTGTCTGAATACTCTCACCATGGCATCTCTACCTATGTGAGCTGATCCATGCAATTTCCTTGCCATTGGACTAACAAGTTCATTTGGTAAAACTGCTCTCCCATCTGCAGAGATCCAAAAGTTCATTTCACTTTTTATACACCCAGCTGTTTCCCAGCCCTTTTTCTCCTCATCTGGTGCGTTTTCCTGAACACTCTTTAGCTCATCCCACGTATCTACAGTGTCTAACAACATTGTCAATTCAGTTCTTTCTTGGATTCCCCCCACTTTCACATCAGTGTGAGAATATCCTTGTTCTGCGCAGTAACGCGCTACCTCGTCGGCATAGCGATTGCCCTGCGACACAAAGTCTACATTCTTCGTGTGCGCAGCACATTTGACAACCCCTATGGCTGTCGGACCTTGCAATGCATCTAACAATAGTCTCACGAATTCTCCATTCCTAATGGGAGAACCCGAGGAGGTCATGTAACCTCTTTGAGACCATAACAGCCCGTAATCGTGAACTACCCCGAAACCATACTGGCTATCGGTGTATATGGTGACTCGAAGTTTGTTACCTGCTAAACAGGCACGCGTCAAAGCAATAATTTCAGCTACCTGAGCGGAGTGTACTCCTTCCAGGCAAGCGGCTTCTACAACTCTGGTGATTGTACAAACTGCATAAGCTGCTCTCAGCTGACCGATATCGTCTCTTACGCATGAACCATCGACAAAGAATATTTCATCGGGGTCAGTCAATAGCTCATCTACGATATCGGGTCTCGGTTTGGTGCATAGTTCAGTCACATCAAGGCAGTCATGATCTGTACAAATTTCATCATCCACATCATTTGGAAGTGGCATCAAAGTAGCAGGATTTAAGACGGAGCATCTTTTTAGGGTCACATTCTCGGCAGCCAATATGACTTGCTCGTAGCGTGTGAGCCTGCTATTCGTCAGATGCTGAGTCTTAGTCCTGGTCATTAACAATTCCACAGAATGCGGTACGTACACCACTAACTGATGTCCCATTACCACGCTTTCAGAACGTTCAATGCTGACACCCGTTGCAGCAACGGATTTGAGACATCCGGGCAACGCTGCGGCTACTGGATCTAATGTAGCCGAAAAATACGCAACTGGCCTACGCGCATCTCCATGTATCTGGGCCAAAACTGCTAAAGCGCAACCCTCTCTTTCGCAGCAGTAAAGCAAAAATGGTTTTGTGTAATCCGGCATTCCTAAAGCCGGGGCACGACATAAGTCCTCCCTCAGCTGCAAAAACGCCATCAAACAATCTTTGTCCCATGGTACCGGATCACTCACTCCTTTGTGCGTCAGCTGTAATAACGGTTTTGCCTTCAGTGAGAAGTTGGCTATCCACTGTCGACAATAACCGACCATGCCTAGAAACATCCTGACTTCTCTCTGTGTTTTAGGCGCGTTCATTTTCATAATCGCCTCTATTCTGTCTGGAGACACTTTCCGTTTTCCCTTTTCAATCCTATGGCCCAAATATTGCACTTCAGTAAGACAATATTGCAATTTACTTGGAGACACCTTATGCCCGTTCTCGGCCAAGTGATTTAGTAAGGTGATAGTGTCTACTCTGCAAGCTTCCTCAGTTTCTGACGCAACTAGGAGGTCGTCTATGTACTGGACCAGAACCGAATTCTTGGGCAGTACTAGACTTTCAAGATTTTTCTTCAGTAGCTGGTTAAAAATCGATGGGCTTTCTGTATACCCCTGAGGGATACGACACCATGTTAAAACGCGATCTTCCAGCTTAAAAGCGAAAAGATACTGGCTATCTTCATCTAAAGGAATCGAAAAGAAAGCCTGGCACAAATCTATCACGGTGAACCATTCAGCTTGGAACGGTATCTGAAACAATATCACTGATGGATTCGGTACCACTGGACAACATGAGACAACAATATTATTAATCTTTCGAAGATCCTGCACTATTCTGTATTTTCCACTAGGCTTCTGTAAACCCATAATCGGGGAGTTACATGGACTACCCACGATCTCCTTCAGTATTCCCTGTTTAATCATGGATTCGATCACAGGCTTTATTCCTGCGATCGTCTCCGGTGTCAACTTGTATTGTGGTGTTCTTGGATATTCGGCATTGGGTCTTACCATGATCTTTACTGGTTCTACCCCTTTGATCGTTCGTATCTCTTCTCCAGTAAAATCCCACACCTCAGCTGACACTTTCTCCCTCAAGTCTTGTGGAAGCTCCCCCACTGTTAAGGTAGGATATAGTTCCACGCATTCCTGCGAGTTTACAACCTTGAAATCGGCATCTTCATCGTTGGTCTGCACTTCTACTCCTTCAGGTGTGCAATGTATTGTGCAATTCAGTTTACACAACAGATCTCTTCCTAGTAAACACACCGGGCTAGAATCACAGATCACAAACTGATGTTCGTCACTGTAATTCCCTATCTTCACTGACACTGGTTCTGTCAGAGGATTCGTCATCCTCTTGTTTGCGACTCCTACCACCTGAATCATCTCTCCTGATATCGGCAGACCTGGGACTACCGCTGATCTCAACGTGGATCTAGTGGCCCCTGTATCCACCAAAAAGGTCGTAGGACATCCAGCTACTTCAGCTTCGACGTATGGTCCTCTCTGATCTACTTCCAGGGCTGCTCCTAGAGTACAGTCTTCATCCCTATTCACTCGTTGCCCTGTAAGAGGATCAACATAGTAGCATTCTTCTCCTCCTACGAACAATGGCATTTGTCTATAGGTTTTCCCTCCATTTGTAATGCGAGGCGGTTGAGGAAACGGGGCTCGAGGAGTCTGAGTCCCCCCTTTGATAAACTTTCCCTTCGGGACTGTCGCTCCCTTAACCACGTTGTTCTGTACCTCTTCCTCCTCCTGTTCTAATTCACCTGTCTCAACATTGTAAGGACACTCGCGTCTCCAATGTCCCACCTCATTACACTGATGACACCTCGTTGTCTTTTTCAGTGTCGCAATATCTATTCTCAGTCTCGGTCTTTCTTCCTCATCTCTGCTCTGGTTATTCTGTTTCTTTGCTGGCGTTCCCGTTCCCTGTTGCCGCTGTCCACCCTTTCCAGCTGATTGCATCTGTACTAACATCAGCTTTTCCTTAAGCTTCTTTGCCCTCGAATCTATCTCATCGCTACAGTACCTTGCATACCTCAGAATCTCATCCAGAGGTTTGTTCTGCCAGCAGATCAAATGCTGTTGAATCATCAGGCTTATGTCTGGTCTCAATCCGAGAACAAACTTCGACACGAACTGTCCTATGTCTTTAGGATCCTTTACGTCCAATCCACTGTACTGTTTAAATGCTTTCAGTAATCTCTCATAGTACTCATGAACGGTCTCTTTAGGCTCCTGAGTTGTTCGATCTATCTTAACCCAGTCTATGTCCTGCACCGGCACTTTCTCTTTTAGCCATGTTATTACTCTCTCGTATTTTTCCATGACTCTGTCTGATGGACCGTTTGTCTGGGTATCTCTCGGAGGCTCACAAGTGGGCCATTCAATACTAAGTTTGCATGCCGTCCACAAATCTCCGGGTACCACGATATCGAACAAAGTGTTCAAATCGATCCACAGTACCTTAGAGATTTTCACGAATCTCTCTACCTGCTTGTACCACTCCACGGGATTCTCTCTAAGCTTTGGGAAAGAATTAGTGAATGCCGCTAAATCCCCCCTACTCCAGGGTACATGAACGTAGTTTCCGTTCGCGATCTCTCGCAAAGGGAAAGCTTCCATTCGCATTAGGTATGTATCCTGGGATTTCACAAGTGTACTCCGTCTGACAGATCCCCTCTTGGACCATTTTTCCTCCCATCTATCCAGATCTCTCCATATTCTGATACACATGATTAGTTCCCTTATGTGTACTCTTAGCCCAATCGTTCTACGCTCATCTAGATCCCGATCCGTGCAATTCAGCCTATGGTTGGCCTGTAAGGCTTTAGTTCGTGACATGTCTATCATATACTTTTCTGCTAATTCGGACAACTTTTCATGGGCTGCCCTTGCTTTTCGAGTAACATCTTTAGATAAAAACAGTATTTCATCTGGTTCATACAGCTCTAACCTTTCTATTGCCACTGTGCCGTCAATTATTTCGTCCAAGTCTGATTTCAAACTCATTACATCTATCCGTCTTGCTTTTATTTCAGCTCTCAGTACGTCAGTCCTAGGTTGTTCTCTTACATCCCTCTCACCTCCACTATGCGCCCTACGCCTAAGCACAGGTGAGTTATGAGGAGTTTTTCTTCTATCTCTTTGTTCCCATCTCTCTAGATCCCAAGCCTTTCCATCTTCCCTTGGGGTGTGGTGGAACATTGCTCCATTCCCCATCACTACATTCCGTCCTTTCGGCTCGGTTTCTCCAGATACGATATAGGATCCTCCATGCTGTTCTAAACCACTATAACTCGCTTGCTGTCTAGTGTCACTCAACAAACGGTAAGGTCCTTCACGGTCCTCCATGTTCCCGCGATCTCGTTCGTGATCACCGGATGCATGGCGAGACGTTTCGCGACTCCCTATGTTCTCATGACTTCGTTCTTGATCACCGGACGCATGGCGAGACCCTTCGCGACTCTCCATGTTCCCGTGATTCCAATGTTGCACATTTTCATCCGGGGTATGGTGAGTGCATCTGAAAGTATTTCGGTACTCCTGCGTCCTTCGTTCTCCCTCACTAAAGGTGACGCGAGGCACTTCCCCACACCCTGCACTCCTGTCGTTACACATTTGCCTATTGCCACTAGTAGTAGGGCAAGTATCTCCCCTGCTTCCTTGACTCCCTCTTTCCCACTCCGGGCTGCTTTCGCCAGCTCCACAATGAGAGAGGATCTTGTTATCCTGGTCTCTCCATTCTGTTCCTGTTTCTAAGCTTTTGTTCCGAGTCTCTTCGGCAGTATCCCATTCTCTCAGGTATTCCCTTAATTCCTTATAGGATTTTGGTTTCGGTCCCCTCCAATCCATTGATCCTCTTTGACCCCCTTGTTCTATCCAGGGACCCGTTGCGGAATCTAATGGGGTACTCCGACTCACTGGTGCTAGTATCTGCCTCTGAGGATTTATCGCGTTGTTCCTATTCTCCATCTCTGCCCTTTCCCTGTCCCATCGTGCCTGCTCCTCCTGCTGGACCCCCTCTGGGTTGTAGATTGACACTATGGGGCCTATGGTAACAGGTACTTGTAAAGCATCTGGCATTTGATACGATCTTGCATGCTGTGTTTCTGGGACCTTCTGGACCACGAATCTTCCCACTACTCTCTGTTCGGAACTAGCTTGAGGTACTTCCTCATCTTTCTTGGGATCCCACTCTGATGTGGGGAGCGATTTATATTCCCCGCACCTAGCTCCGTCCCCTTGCTGTAATACGGGACTTGCGACTTCGCTGTTGTACGGAGGTGGTCTATCTGTTAATAGCCTCTCTATCAGATCGTCATCTGGTTCACTATCCTCATCTTCTTCTAGAGGTTTCTTTTCTCCCGTAGTCTCTATCATGGTGAACAGTTTGTCTGCTTCTATCTTTTGCACTCTCCACTTCTTAGCTTCCTCATCCCACTTTGCATCCTGCACTGCTTTTACCGATCGTCTCACTCTTTCTTGGCGTCTCTTTAAGCTTTTTTCGTGTGCTGCTCTAAACCATGCACTAAGTGCTTCGAACTGTGTTGGCCTCGGTAGAGGTCTCGTTGCAAGCATTACTGCTTTCAATTGGTTCAACACTTCTAGCTTAAACGTTCCGTATCTCGGAAACGTCAGTTCCTTATTCCCTTCCGTTAGCCTATTCCACTCGGAGATCCATATTATCGAGTGTAAGCCTACATTCACTGCCATATGATAAGCTGGTGTGCCTTCAGGTGGAGCTTCTTCTCCGGCATATAAGTTTCTTCTATTTCTCTTAAAGATTGCCCTTAAACTCTTAAAGCACTTCATTTTCAGTAATCTACGATTTTCCCTTATTAATTCTCTTCCTTATTTACGTCCCGATGACAAACCACCAATCCCTGTGCGACTCTCGCTAATCAGCCTATTCCAGCGCGGTTCTACGCTAACCGACCAATCTCAGCGCGACTCTACGCTGACGTCACTCGTCCCCTCTGCAGCAGTTCCCCTCCTTTCTCAGCTTGCCTCGCGGTCTTGCATACGTCTCATTCATACGCCGAAAAATGACTACTTCCGTCCAAGCGATCACTTTTCTCTGACTGTACGGCCACAGTCTAACTGTAATTGTCACCTCAACTGACGAGACGTCTTCCCTCTAACGGTCAGACGCTTGCCTCAACTGATAGGTTACTTACACACAGTAAACGTACGACCAGCGTCCGTTACTCATACACTCACTCAAACACTCCCCCTATCATCGGTCTGCGGGCGATCAATGGTACCTCATGACCCCCTTTAAATGGTAGACAAATTACTCTGGGTGTTCGATCCACCCGAACCACTTAAGCCCTCTCTGGACATAAGATTTTATCCGGTTGCGCGCGCTCACAACCTTCCCTCAATCACACTACAGGCATTCAACTCCGCTTGACATTACAACACAGGTACAACATAAAACACCGCAATCTGGCAACGCATGACCCTTATACTCACTCTCGACCGACTCTGCTGCTTTTCTCTCGACGCACCGTCAGCACCTTCTTCGGCGGGGATTCTTCTTCTGGTCGTCGATGACTAGGGACCTTGGGGTAATCTAGACCTGACCTAGGTTATCTTCCTCAAGAAGAAAACCATCTTTCTCTGCTACCAACTGCGGGGAATGAGATTCTAATATCTTTTATGATTAATTTGATAACATATCTCATTCGTCAATTTTGGATCGGTTGTTATCTGTCATTGAGTAAAAGACAGCCCCCGCATAGGTTAGATAAACCCCATAAACTGACGCAACTCTGAAGAACCACTTACAACTGATGAAGTTTAAAAGTTTTAATATAAAATTAAGAAAAGTTGCAAATACAATCCTCTCAGGATAAAATTCAGCAAATATACAGGAACTAGAAGGAACATAAATTCCCTAAAGAACCTCAGTCTACAAACGAATACTATTAAAGTCAGTTCCAGAATCAACAAATTAAAAAGCATAGATATGATGTGGTTCCGTTGCGTCATCTACAAAAGGAAAGAAATACAAGTTAAATCTGTCCCTACTCTATACTAAGTGACATCCCTACTTCGCAAGTTTCTAGTACCCTAAAAAGGTGTCAGCAGTTTGACTCCCTAAGAAGTTCAAACTCTCTTAACCTCTAAAGGTAACTTAAGTTTAAGAAGCAGTACCCTCTCTGCCTACCCATCCGCTCTCTAAGGGTCCTCGGCCTACTGCTCTCTTGCGCTCTGATCTCTCTCAGCGCATCTGCTCAAGTCATCTGCGCTTCCTAACTTGCCTCTCGCTGTTCTCGCTATATTCTCCCCGGGGTGCTGTCCCTAAAATACACAATTACAGTGTGGGTGGAACGCCCCTTCGACGCCCACCACGGACTTTCCCCCATGATGTCATTTTCAGCTCTTTCCATGGCTTCGTCTCTTCGCGTCGTCCGTTAAGTTGACCTTTCTCCTTAGACGCCATCTTCGTCTTTTTGCTGGTGACTTCATTCGACTTTACATTTGACACTTTCGGAGCAAAATCTATCACCTCATCAGAACTTTACTCTTTACGACTATATACGTAACCTTTCTTGGTCCTTTGAATGGTCATTTCAAAACACAACTCAAATTCCAAGCGTCTCCTCTCATGTTTCGGCAATAAACTCTGTCCAGCATTGTCACCTTAAATCTAACAAGAACTAGACTCCTTGGCTCTCACGTTCACATCAAGGCTATTCACGACTCCTGTGAGCCCACTAAATTACCAACAGCGGACTACACTCCTGCGAACCCTTGGTCAGTCAGGTTATAATCACAAATGACCTAAACTCTTCTAACATTCCTACAAACTTCTTCTACTCAGTATAACCTTTAACACACATTTATATATGATCGCATTTAGCAAACTCCTTTGCTTATATGTGAATACATTTTTCATAGAATATAACCTTGATACATAGAATATAATTTTATACTCTCATTTGTTACATCGTTATATATGCTCTCTGCACATTTCTCCATGTTACATTTCTCGCCGTTTCTGCATTTAAAGTTACACGCGTACATGAATTCTACTTTGCACGTTCTTCTGTTCGTGAACATTTCTACACATTTCTACATTAGCCCACTACGTATACGGGCCTTCTACATCTAATGCATTTTCAAGAGTAAATACAGTTACATTTCCTATATTACTTTGGTTACGTCTGTTAACTTTATACTATTAGTGTCAACTTCACGTTATGATATACATTTCATTCCTACGTTTATACGATATGCTTGTAAATATGACTCGGATATACGTTTTATTCAAATTGCGCTCTCTCAGCGATTACAAGAGAATAACATCCAGGTCTGCACATTGCTGATATGATTATGCAGCTGAATGGAGCCAAAGACTTTTCACACCTTGATTTGAACACAGGATATCACCAGCCTGAACTGGAAAAGAATTGCAGTTACATTACTACCTTTTCGACTCATGTTGGTTTATTTAGATAAAGAATGCTATGTTTTGGAGTGTTATCAGCTGCAGAACTTTTTCAGGAGGGCACTCAATAATCAGTACATACAGTTTCAAATGCTTTCAATTACAGTGATGACATACTAGTTTTTCGGGCCACATGAAAGTAACAAGATAAAGCTCTTACACAAGTATGTTGTTTACTTGCCGATGCAGGTCTCATTTTAAATGAGCTAAAGTGTGACTTTCAACACATCAAAATCCATTTCTTTGGTCATATCTTGTCTGATGGGGGTTGTTGTTGATGCCAGCCCAGTGGGATTGGGTGCCCTCCTTGCCCAGCACACTAGATATCCCAATGCCCCAAGATACATTCTGGCATATGCTAGTCGAAGTCTTTCATTGACAGAAAGTGCCTATTGACAACCTGAAAAAGGGAGCCTAGCTGTTGTGTGGGCATGTGAACATTTTCATGTTTTCCTATAGGAAAAGCATTTCACAATTGTCACCGACCACCAAGCATTGCACACCATTTTTGGCAATCCTGAAGCCAACCCCCTCACATTAGGTGGTGGAGTTCGCAACTGCAGAAGTACGATTATATGATTGTGCACAGTCCAGGTAAAGAACAAAGCCCTGCTCACTACTTCTCACGTGGGCCAATACAGTGTCATGACACTGCTTCTAAAGGTGTAAGTTAAGCAGTTGTGACCACATACAGTAACCCAGTGACAACACTACAGATGGACACCACACAGGTTTTATATCAAAAATAAGTAGACTTTATATAGAGTTACCACAAGACCATAAATGACAAAAATACACAATACTATTACTTTAAGATGGTAGATTTAAGCTTAGTTCAGTTCAGTTCTTAGATGCGACACGCTGCGTCAATGTGCCTTAAGTTGCGTTGCGCTTCCACGACAAGCAATGTCGCAGCGATGGGAAATGCGGCAAAGTTCAGATACAAAGAAATAAAGATGTGAAAATTTTCCAGATGCGGCACGCTTCTCGGGGAATGCGAGAAGTTCTCTGTTCGATCCATGGACTGCAGCGGCGAGACACTTACGATGTGACGACAGCAGCTCCAGCGGTGCCGCTCTTCTCCCACGATGCGTGAAGTTTCCGCTCGATGCGACAACTACAGCAGCGACATCCAAGATGAAACAGCAGCAGCTCCGACGGTGGCGCGCTTCTCGGGGATGCAAGGTGCTCTTGGTCGATGTGGTACAGTGAGACGGTTCCAGCGGCGACACCCTCCTTTGGAGTTGCGACGGCAGGCACATCGACGGTGACACGCTCCGACCTCGTTGCGAGATTCTTCTACTGATGCGGTGCAATGCGACAACTACAGCGGCGACACCCTCCTTTGGAGTTGCGACTGTAGCAGCAGCGACGGCAACACGCTTCCTCTTCGTTGCGGCATGCTTCTCTCCGATGCGATGCAGTGCGACAGTTCCAGCGGCGACACCCTCCTTCAGAGTTGCGACGGCAGGCACCGCGACAGCGGCATGCTTCTTCTCGTTGAGTCACGCTTCCAGCTCCTTGCGACCCGCAGTCCCTCAGAAAGCCCAAAACAGCAGAAGGCACTCCCAAAGAACTCTGGGGCGCTGGGGGGGTGAAGTCTGTTGTCCCTGAGACTTCAGCAGGAGGCAAGCTCTTTTCCAAGCCCTTGGAGATCCTTCACAAGTTGAAAGCAAAGTACACAAAGTTCCTTTCTCCTTCCTTTGGCAGTAAGGCAACCACTGCAGGCTAATCCCCCAAGCAGCACTTTAGCTTGGGAATAGTCTCTCCTCGGTTTCTTCAGGTTCCTCTCCTCAGAAAAGGTTTCTTCTTGTAGTCCAAAGTGATCTAATTTCATGGGATCAGGGTCCCAATATTTATACCCAAAAATTCTTTGTTCTCTAAGGGGAGAGGGGCCTTTGCCCAGTCCAAACCAGTTCTGAAGCACTCTGTTTACCAGACTTCTCCTTTCCATTCACAGTGCAGGGCAGGCACATCAGATGCCCCACAGGAGGTGGAGCCAGCATTCTGGAAGGCAAGTACAGTCCTGGAGCACTTTGTTTACAGGACTCTTTTTCTTTCAGTGTGCAGGGCAGAGACATCAGCCACTCCCCAGGAGGTGAAGCCAGCATTGTGGAAGGCAGGCACAGCCCTTTTCAAGGTTCAGGTGCAACTCCTCCCTCCCATCTTGATGCAGATCTCTCTATTCACCACCGGGTGACTCAGCCTGTCTCCTGGAATTACCCAGCCCTGTCACCCACAAAACCAGACATAGGAATACACAACCTAGCAGAGGCAGGTTTGAATGGTTAGACACGCAAATCCCTACTTTCTAAAAGTGGTATTTGCAAACACAGAATATTAAAACCAACTTCACTAAAAGATGTATTTTATTATTCTGAGTTCAGGCATACTAAACTCAAATTTCTACTATGTTCTCTGAGACAGTTAGGATTATAAAATGTAAAACCTCTAACAGCCCTTTGTGGCCTATGGAGAACAGGTAGCCTTGCAATAGTGAAAAACGAAAATGGCTGTAATTCACTATTAGGACATGCCACACACACCAGAGCTTACCCTACCTTATAATTACAATGCACCCTGCCATTGGGCCTACCATAGGGGTGACTGATATGAAGAAAAGGGAAGGTTTAGGGACTGGCAAGTGGGTGCACTCGCCCAGACTGCACGCAGGCTCTGCAATAGTAGACCGTAGACACATTTTACAAGGCTGCTTCTGTGGGTGGCACAACCAGTGCTGCAGGCCCACCAGCAACATTTGGATGTACACGCCCTGGGCACCCTCAAAGCACTAGACTAGGGTCTGACAAGTAAACCAAATAGCCAAACATGGAACCACTGATAAATACATCAATTTACAATAGGGAGCACTTGCAATGTGGCACTGGATAGCAGTGGCACAATGCCCAAAGCATCTAACACTAGCAAAAATACATGAGGCAACAGCAAAAATGGAAAGGAGACCCACGCCAATGATGCCAGGTCTAACAATTAATATTTCTGTTTTCCACTTGTGAAAGATCTGTAACAGAGCCATTGGGAGATTAGAAAGTATCATCTTTGCAAAATGGAGAGTTCCTTCGATTTGAAATCTGACAATGGCCTGCTTTTCAATAGTTGAGAATTTAAAGATTTTCTTACTCATTCAAAGGTCAAGTATAAGAAAAGCACACATTTTTGCAAACAGGCTAATGGTGTGGTCGAGAGATTTAGGAGTACCCTCAAGAAGACCGTGTTTGAACTCAAATCAGTTCTTCAGTCCACGCTTCAGGCATACAGGTCGACCCTGCATTTCCATCACAGGTGAAAGCCCTTCCATCTTAATGTCTGGGAGAGCTGTAGGACGCAAACTGCCACAATGGACTAATGAAAGATCTATTACAATGATCAACTTTGCATTATTGATTTATCTCCCAGTAGCAAAATGAAGACCGCTGGGGACATACGTTGCCGTACTCTGAGCATTGTGTTCAACAAAGGAGACCAAGTTATCGTCAGGCACAAACAGAAATGCAAGTCTGATGCACCTATTGATGCTAACCCACTGAAGTCTTTGACTCGTAAAGGACACATGGTGACTGCTCGCCGTTCTTGAAAGTCCATTGAGAGAGATTCTGTGCATTTCAAGCACCTGCCTCTACCTTCACCAGCTACAGTTGTCATAAGTGAGACTTATCCACCTGAGAATCACCACCCCCTTTTGTACCGTACCAGTGCCTATGTCACCAGTGCCAGCTATTGGCTTTTCTCCTGTATCCCCGCAGCCTCATGTGAATCGATCTGGGATATTGATTCGAGCACCAAAACGATTTATTGAAGAGTTGTAATGTTTATATGTATTATTGGTACTTTTTATTCAATAAAGGGGGAGATATAGTGTCTTGTGAGTTGGAGATGACGGGACCCTTTTGGTTCATGACAACCTCCTTAGAACAGTGACGTAAGTGCGTGGGCGTGGGTGACTGAATTCGTGATGAACAATGCCCAGTTAACAGTTGCACACTGAGGAAAAAAGACGTGTAATAAATACCAAGCTCCGTGTGTGGCGTGCTCATTTGCATGTACCCAGGCTGGGGAGGAAGCTCCAAACAACACCCATCCATCTAAAAGAGAAGGCAGGAGGCACAGACCGGGAAATGGGAGCCAGACAGATGTTCAGATCCGACTGCTCCCTGTACGGAAGGGAGGGGGAGTCAGCTGCATATTTATCATTACCATCTCATTAGGGTCCTGTGATCAAATCTAAAAGCCAGTCAGAAGCAGGCTTGTTATCCCCCTCCTGTCTCCCAATCCTGCTGTCAACTAATAATGCTCGTTCCAAAGCTCTCCCATCCAACTCACCTCTAATGAGTTAAAGGGCGGCTCTAAATAGCAGGGGCCGCAGAATTAGAACCGGGATGAAGTCCAAAGAGAAGGTCGACCAAGAGGCTCGACACGTCAATCATCCCACTTAGAAACCTGCTAATTGCTTTATTAGATCAGATGTTTTGCCATAAAAAAATCAGAGATGTGCAATTCTGCCTCAATTATAACATTGATGTTTACCTTCAGCAGACAAGCATCACGCCAGCCCAGATGCGCATGCGCAGGGGAGAAATTGAACGTGTGTCGAACATTATTGCAACGTGAGGCCGGGCTGCAGTAGACACACATTAGGCTTTGTAATTACCTTAATTAGTAAGAAGGTGCCCAGGTGGGCTCGAAGCTGGCCCCAACCTCGAGGAGGGGAAGCGAGCGCTCCGCCCTGAGGCACAGGGTTGATTCGTGTCTTCGCGTCGGGCAGAGGGAGAGGAGAGAGAGATGCGAGGCTGACAGGGAAAATGATCTGTTTTTAATGATCCGCAGGGTCTCCAGGCATGGTTTACAACAGTGGGGAAGGGCACGCGCATAGGCAAACATTCCAGCCACAAATTCCACCAAGCAAAAACATACACTTCACAAATCAAATGGTCGACGATGCCTGCTGCTATTGATGCAGCGCTCCTCCAGAAATAATTTCTAAAGACATTTCACCTTTCCCTGAAGCATAATCTCTGACATACTATCAGACAGTGGGGCCCATATCACTGCGAATCACTCTTAAACACTTACACCTTACTCCATGGATCGGTGAAATTCAAAGGAAAAGCTGCTGTATCTTAATGGAATGCCTAAAACTAATATGCATATTTATACTATTTATACCTGCAGTTTAGATGTATTTTCCATGGTTCAAAAATGCAACAATTTTACTAGAAACACCACCATTGAGATCAATAGATCTGCTAGTAAGAAAATTAGTCATAGGAAAACTCAAGACCAGCTTGATTCTCTATTTATCTAATTTTTATTAATAGCAATTCAGCATGTCTAAAAATGATTCACCTTTATTTATTTTATTTCTAAAAAATTCGGCATTTAAAATATAAGGATTCAGATTTATGACAGTTATATCATTTATTTTAGAAAAATCCAAGAATAGGCCTTTTCATTATTCGAATAGCTCAGATATTAGCAAAAGACAGATAGTTCCCGAAACATTTACCTACTCTCCTAACATCCCTATCTAGACTCTCAGCTAAAGTGCATTTCCCTGTAAAAGAAAAACAGAGTTAGGCAGGTTTCTTACGTCTCGGGAAAAAGTCATCAGTCCAACAGTATCTTGGGAGGAAATTGAAGGAAGCGATCCCCTTCGGTAAAATCAGCACTTTTTATACCTTTTTCACTAGCTCTATCTAACTAAAAGTGTATCTTTTGACTTAAATGCGAGTTCTGATTGGACAATTTTGGGGTGGATGAACATCATCTCGTCATCGAAACTTATGTTTTCTTCTGTCCGCAATTTTTCTAATGGGTCTATTGTTTTATTAAATGTTCAGCCTAGTCCGGATGCCTATTCGCAACGTTCGGCCTCTTTCCCACGTTCTGTACCACTGTGCTCATCACTTGCCAGCCATCTGCACTTCCAGTCCAAGTTGTCCTTGAACTTTTTTCAGTCCAGGCTCAAGATTTCAGATTTCACGCATGCGCATTTCTTTTGTGGCCACAATAATCGAGTGACTCCATTTTCTCTTAGGCCTCACGACTCAGAAATGGGAACTATCATAGAAACAAACAAACGGTAATTTAAATCAATTAACCCTTCTGTTTACTTCCCCCTTTACTAAGTATTTCCCAATTAGTATTCACCTAGCAAAAAGCTACATTTAAGCGCAATATACTTATTTTATCTTCACGTTATTGCACAAAAAAATATAAACAAAAGCACATATATGTCGCATTCTATTATCTAGAAGCTGCTGATTAGTTGAGGACATGACAAAATCACATAATTAGTTGATTATGATTGCAACACAAGCAAGATTAATTTCCCACCTGTATTTGTGTAGGTGCATTTCTTATTCTACGTTGGTTATACATGCACGACGTTTTATTAGTACAAGTTATTGTTATCGGAGTATGATTTCACAGGGGGTATACATAATTTTGTTTTACCACCTTGCTCCATCACTATAGCCTTTCCAATCAACCTTTTGTGGGTCAGGGAAGCAAGCCTGCTGGTGGTCAGCATTCACAACTGAGGGCCGCCACCTTCTGTGGTGGGAAGCGTATTTGTTGTGTTTTTTTTTTCTTGTTTTATAAAGTGCGAACTCCACCCAAATGTATTGGAGCGCTTTACATGAGCACCAGTTACGTTACACAAAGAAACATTCATTTTTGATTTTTTATGCACGGATAGATTAAGCCACTTGCCCTCAATCACAGGATGTTGAGCCGACCCCGAGATTCCAAGCAGGTTCCCCAGTTCCAAAGTCGCAAACTCTGGTGTTAGTCCACATGAAGCGGAAGTAAAACGTGTGCTTTGTCCTTACTGTGCATGTTTCGAGACCACACGCCTTTTTCTGGGACATAAAAAGGGCTCCCGGGTTTATGGTATTTTTCTTTTTTTTTACATTTCCGTCTTCATTTATCTATATTTATTTTTTGCAAATCTTATCTATATTTAGCCATATTTATTCAGGGTTTTATGGAAAAATTAAGCAGAAGTTAGTATATTTCCATATTTATTTAACCAGTAATGATGCACTCATACTTGAATGCCTAACAGGTTTCAATGTTGCAAACACACACAGAAGATAAATCAATGCGCTTATAAGAAAATATGCAAATTTCAGTATCAACCTTGTGCATATCTACTGTTGTTAAAGCCTCTGTACTAAAATGCCTTTCTTTTTAATCTTCCTTATCTATCAATCCACACATCTATTGGTCTGGCAGTCATGGCAGACAGTACTTAGAATTACTCAAAAAGCAACCCAATATCCGTTTTTATCCACATTTAAAAATAAATACAGACAAGAAAATAAATGTTTTCTGTCTGCATTTATCTGTAAAAATCAGTAAAAACTGAAAACAGGGAGCCTTGTACATAAAGGAACAATGACTGTCACAACTATTGCTTCTGGAGTCCAGCAGTGGTTGAAGGTGCAGCATCACACCACCAATGGCTGCGTAGGCACGCTGCCTGGAGGGTACTGCCACCTTCTCATCTCCCTTCTTTCCCATTTCGTCCAATAGAGTTGGTGACTTCCCAGCCCATCAGTAAGAGACAAAGACAGCAGGATGGGCGCAATTGGATGGCCACATTTGATTACCAGAATGCAAAGTAGCAAGACACCCACGGTCACCAGATAAGGCATGGTCCTTGGACTACCGAAGTTGCCGCCAGAGGCTCCACAGTTCTAATCAAAACTGGTTGCACTACAATCAGTTCTGTCAAATCGAGTGACCAACTGATACACATGCTAAACCTGACTGAGAAAAAGCAGCATTGGCAAAGTCAGTAGGTCGCAAACTTTTGGTTTTGTCCGTGCTTTTCACTGATGCTTTTCGACTTCGGCTAAAAGAAAAACATACTTATTTTTTAATGCGGGACAGCACTGGCTAAAAAGAGCTGTTGCAGCGCGATGACATATGTGGTAATGCTTCACCATGCATGTGCACGTATGCATCATGACATGATAGATTTTTAGTTTCATTTTTTTAACTTTTAATTTACCTTTCCCTAGAGGGTGGGGCCCAAACTTGAGGTGGAAATAAAAAATAGAAATAATATTCAAAAGTGCATGGAGCCAAAGGATCGTCCCAGTAGCAAATGCCAGCTGCGGAACCTTTCAAAAATATTTTTAAAAAATTATTAAAAGAGTATGATGGCTATGACGGTAGGAGTGGATGGGAGCAGAAGTCAACATAGGAGATCAATTTGGAGCTATGGGCGAGAGAAGAGGAAAATAAAATAAGCAAGAGAGGCGGGGTGATGAAAGTGACGAACCAGCTCGGGGAGAGTGGGAATGAGAGGGACCAACATAGAGATTGAGGTTAGTGAGTATTTTATGGGATCAGGCACATTAGGCAGCGAGAAATAAAACACATGCACTCCCATGGAGAAGAAAAATAGTAGTTCCCTGAAAAGGATTAGTGGAAGAATACAAGTGATACATCTAATAGGATGGAAAGTAGCTGTGCATTATGGGAGGGACTAACACAAGAAGAATAACGGAAGCCATTGACTAAGAAGCAAGCAAAGGAGAATAACAAGAAAGCCAAACAATGGTAAGCAATGGGCTGACCCAAACCCCAGTATAAGTATAGATATTGCCCACAATAGGTCTTCGACAACAGGCGGCTAAAAGATGACCTTAGGCGAGAGATTTAAAGGAGGGTATAATCAAGTGGGGCTAAATCAGTTCTTAAACTCTTCTGCAACTCTTTGGGCCCGATTCATAGCACTAACTTAAGACAAAATCCTAAACGTACTACCATTTTGGTATTCACAGAAGGCACTTAGTCATTTGGTATTCACAGAAGGCACTTACTCATTTTGGTATTCACAGAAGGCACTTACTCATTGGTGAGTAAGTGCCTTCTGTGAATACCAAAATGAGTGGGTGCCTTCTGTGAATACCAAAATGAGTAAATGGTAGTAAGTTTAGGATTTTGTCTTGTTAGTTCTGTGAATCGGGCCCATTATTCTTATGTGTAGCCTATATGCTGCACCATGGTTGGAGTATGTCTCAGATCCTCCTGTTCCTCACCAACACACAGGGCTTTAAGTGGGATGAAAAAACTGGTGGTATCTCAAAGGGGTGGGCTGATGCAGTTTTAGGTCGTGGTTTAAAATGTGTAAGCTAAAAATCTGTGCTTAGCATTGTGTGCCTGGTCAGAGCCGGTCGCTCCACCCGCCGCGTGGCCTATCCTGAGTGTGCCCGGTCTCCGTTGCCGCCGCCGCCGCTGCCAGTATTGTATCTGCCTCACTGTTGTGCCCCTGATCTCGTTCTCCACTTTTGTGCCAGTAATTGTTTTCTCTCGTCAACTATTGTGCCCCTGATCTCGCTCTCCACTGTTGTGCCAGTAATTGTTTTCTCTCGTCAACTGTTGTGCCCCTGATCTCGTTTTCCACTGTTGTGCCAGTAATTTGTTTTTTCTCGTCCACTGTTGTGCCCCTGATTGTTTTTTTGTGCCTCTACCGCCGTTTTTCTCCCGCTGCTCCACCCCGCTCCCTGCCGCTGCTCCCCCGCGGCCCCACCCCCGTTTCCTCCAGCATCACCGCACCGCTCCCCTCCCCACTCTCCACCCCGCTCCCGCCTCCAAGCTGCTCCTCCCTCCCACTGGATACATAAGGTGATGTCCACGAGGCGGGGAGCTCTGACCTGACCTGGTCAGAGCCGGTTGCTCCACCCGCCGCGTGGCCCATCCTGAGTGTGCCCGGTCTCCGTTGCCGTCACCGCTGCCAGTATTGTATCTGCCTCACTGTTGTGCCCCTGACCTCGTTCTCCACTGTTGTGCCAGTAATTGTTTTCTCTTGTCAACTGTTGTGCCCCTGATCTCGCTCTCCACTGTTGTGCCAGTAATTGTTTTCTCTTGTCAACTGTTGTGCCTCTGATCTAGTTTTTCACTGTTGTGCCAGTAATTTGTTTTTTCTCGTCCACTGTTGTGCCCCTGATTGTTTTTTTGTGCCTCTACCTCTGTTTTTCTCCCGCTGCTCCACCCCGCTCCCCGCTCACTGCCGCTGCTCCCCCGCTGCCCCACCCCCGTTTCCTCCAGCATCACCGCACCGCTCCCCTCCCCACTCGCCACCCCGCTCCCGCCTCCCAGCTGCTCCTCCCTCCCACTGGATACATAAGATGGTGTCCGCGAGGCGGGGAGCTGTGACCTGACCTGACCTGGTCAGAGCCGGTCGCTCCACCCGCCGCGTAGCCCATCCTTAGTGTGCCCGGTCTCTGTTGCCGCCGCCGCTGCCAGTATTGTATCTGCCCCACTGTTGTGCCCCTGATCTCGTTCTCCACTGTTGTGCCAGTAATTGTTTTCTCTCGTCAACTGTTGTGCCCCTGATCTCGCTCTCCACTGTTGTGCCAGTAATTGTTTTCTCTCGTCAACTGTTGTGCCCCTGATCTCGTTCTCCACTGTTGTGCCAGTAATTTGTTTTTTCTCATCCACTGTTGTGCCCCTGATTGTTTTTTTGTGCCTCTACCGTCGTTTTTCTCCTGCTGCTCCACCCCGCTCCCTGCTCCCTGCCGCTGCTCCCCCGCGGCCCCACTCCCGTTTCCTCCAGCATCACCGCACCGCTCCCCTCCCCACTCGCCACCCCGCTCCCGCCTCCCAGCTGCTCCTCCCTCGTTCCGCCCCCCCCCCCACTCTCCATTTATGGCAGAGTCCGCACGTACGCGCAGCGTTCACACGCAGCGGGCATGCCAATGGTGCGCCGAAGGCAAGCCCGTCTACGCCCGTCCGCGCCTGGACCGCGCCCAGCACCAGACCCCCTGGCCCCTGCACATGCTAGCCCACCCACCGAACTTACGACTCCGCCACCCTCAATGCACTCAACACCAGCCGGATTCCCGGCTGCTACGAGCCACCCCAAGACGCACCCACGGACCCTTCACCTGCCAATCCTTCAAGTTCTCCTGCATTCGGACCAGCACCGCACCCGCCAAGCCGAGCACCAGCAGCAACCACCTGAAGTGCATCCTGCTCAATACCCGCTCCGTCCACAGACACGCCGTGGAACTATGGAACCTGCTCGACACCGCATCTCCAGACGTCGCCTTCCTCACGGAAACTTGGATGAACGCCTCCTTAGCGCCCGCCATCGCCATCCCGGACGGATACAAGATCACCCGAAGGGACCGTGTCAACCAGACAGGAGGAGGCATCGCCATCGTCCACAAGAACACCATCCGCATCACGACCAACTCCGACGACACCCTCAAAGCCGCCGAACATCTTCACTTCCAGATACACACCGACCCCAAGACCACACTCAGAGGCACTCTCATCTACAGACCCCAAGGACCCTGCACACAATTCAGCGAAGACATCGCCGTCTTCATCAGCCCACACGCCCTCCCCTCCGCTGACTACATCATCCTAGGGGGCCTCAACTTCCCCCTGGAGAACAACAACGACAACACCACCACCACCACCCTGCTGGACAACCTCGCCAACCTCGGACTCTAGCAACTGGTGAACACCCCCACCCACTACAGCGGACACATGCTTGACCCAGTCTTCTCCTCTAGCAAGTACATCTCCTTCAGCCACTCCACCGGACTCCACTGGACAGACCACAGCTGCGTCCACTTCATCTTCAGAAGGACCACGACTCACCACCACCTGCAACAGGTTCCCCGCAGGAGCTGGAACAAGATCACCACAGACCAGCTCACCACATCACTGAACCAGAACCCTCCCGCCAGCTCAACGGACCCCAACCAAGCAGCCAACAACCTCACACAGTGGATCACCGACTGCGCTGACGACCTCGCACCTCTGAAAAACGATCCCAGCAGGCCTGGCAGCAAGAAAGCCTCCTGGTTCAACGACGACCTCAAGATCTCCAAGAAGAACTGCCGTACCCTCGAGAAAGCCTGGCGAAAAAACCCGACTACAGACAACATGACCGCCCTCAAGCACGCCACCCGCAAACACCACCAGCTGATCCACACCACCAAGAAGACAGCATTCAAGGAACGACTAGACAACAACGCACACAACAGCAAGGAACTCTTCAGCATCGTCAAAGAGCTCTCCAACCCCAGCGCCGGAAACAACAACATCACTCCCTCACAAGACCTCTGCGACTCACTTGCCCCGTTCTTCCACAGCAAAATCCCAGGCATACACAACAGCTTCGGCGCACAGACCACCAAACCGACGCCCCCCACCACCATCCTCCACGCCTGGACCCCGGTCAGCACTGAAGACACCATCCACACGATGAACACCATCCACTCCGGATCACCAACCGACCCATGCCCCCACCACGTCTTCAACAAGGCCGACTCAGTCATCGCACCCCAACTCCGGGACATCATCAACTGCTCCTTCAACACCGCCACCTTCCCGGAGAGCTGGAAGCATGCCAAACTCAGCGCCCTTCTGAAGAAACCATCAGCAGACCCCACCGACCTCAAGAACTAGCGCCCCATCTCGCTCCTCCCGTTTCCTGCCAAAGCCATCGAGAAGACCGTCAACAGACAGCTTGCCGCCTTCCTCGAGACGAACGGCTCCCTCGACCACTCGCAGTCCGGCTTCGGAGCCAACCACAGCACCGAGGCCGCCCTCATCGCAGCCACTGACGACATCCGAGCCCTGCTCGACAACGGCAAAACAGCGGCTCTCATCCTCCTGGACCTCTCCGCAGCGTTCAATACTGTCTGCCACCGCACCCAAGTGCAGCGCCTCAGCATTATCGGAATCCAAGAGAAGGCACTAGAGTGGATCATCTTGTTCCTCACCGGAAGAACCCAGGGAGTCCACCTCCCCCCGTTCAGATCCGAGGCCACCGAAGTCATCTGCGGCGTACCACAAGGATCATCACTCAGCCCCACCCTCTTCAACGTCTACATGAGCCCCCTCGCAGCCATCGCACGCCAACACAACCTCAACATCATCTCCTACGCCGACGACACCCAGCTCATCCTCTCCCTCACCAACGACCCAGCCACCGCCAGAACCAACCTACATGAAGGGATGAAAGACGTAGCCGAGTGGATGATGAACAGCCGCCTGAAACTGAACTCAGACAAGACGGAAGTCCTCATCCTTGGATCATCACCCTCTGCCTGGGATGACTCCAGGTGGCCCCCTGCCCTGGGCAGCGCACCCAAACCAACGGACCACGCACGCAACCTGGGCTTCATCCTGGACTCCTCCCTCTCGATGACCAGACAAGTCAAAGCCGTCTCATCTTCATGTTTCAACATCCTACGCATGCTCCAAAAGATCTTCCGATGGATCCCCACCGAAACCAGGAAGACGGTCACCCAGGCACTCGTCACCAGCAGACTGGACTACGGAAACACCCTCTACACCGGAACCACAGCCAAACTGCAGAAAAGACTCCAACGCATCCAGAACGCCTCCACACGACTCATCCTGGACATCCCCTGACACAGCCACATCTCCGGACACCTGAGAGACCTGCACTGGCTCCACATCAGCAAGAGAATCACGTTCCGACTCCTCACCCACGCACACAAGGCCCTCCACGACCTGGGCCCCAGGTACCTCAACAACCGCCTGACCTTCTACATTCCCACCCGCCAGCTACAATCGACCAGCCACGCCCTCGCCGCCGTTCCACGCATTCGAAGAGCCACCATGGGAGGAAGATCCTTCTCCTACTTGGCAGCCAAGACTTGGAACTCCCTCCCCATCCACCTCCGTCTAACCCAAGACCACCTCTCCTTCAGGAAGCAACTCAAGACCTGGCTGTTCGAGCAGTAGCGGACCCCTCTCCCCCAAGCGCCTTGAGACCCTCCGGGTGAGTAGCGCGCTATACACATTTCTTGATTGATTGATTGATTGTTCCGCCTGACTGGCATTTTGCTGCTTCTGTGATTGAATCCAGATATATAATAGAAACAGTAAGATGACCTACAACAAGCTAGGGCTAATGGCTTTGTCAATGACTGTTAGTTGCATAAGATACATAAGCAACAACTATGGCATTGTTGTATATAATATTGAAAATACTTCCAGTCTGAAATTATGAGACTGTAAAAGAACTATAACAAGTAAGCATGAGCGCAAAATCCGTTCCGCTCGCGGATTTTGCGAATTTTCGGTAAATTCGCGATCCGCGAACTCCTGCGAATTTACCGCGAATTCGCAAATCCGCGAGCGGCGGATTCCGGGGGCAAAAGTTGAAGCCTGGCTGGCCTGTCAACTTGTGACTATTTTAGGATGGCGCACCTGCTTTATTTTATCTATTAGAGCTTCCTGTTGAAGCTAATTTAGTTAGTATTTTAGGATGGCGCTGGCAGCTTGCCGGCGCCATCCTAAAATAGTTACAACATGCCCTAATCGTGAGCGTCGTCGAGGCAGGTGTGCCTTCTTCACAAATCTACCGTGGAAAACCAGCTGTGATGCTGGATAGAGGCTTTTCCATCCTTGACTTTCACGAGCGCAATACCCGTGCTGTTTCTGTGACCAGGAGCTTATTTCTCTTCATCTGCTGAACTGATCTTTCTCTGACCTTTTATACACACAAGAATCATGTGTGAACTCGCATGATTGCCCTGCCCGTTTGGCCCCGCCCACATACTCGCGGTTTTCCCCGTCTTCCCGCCATTCACCCACTATGATGGACAGCTCACTCAAGGGACCCCTCCCTGCGCCCTTCGGGCGATTGCATAGTAACACACACATGGTCGCTCGAACTAGTTGATGCTCAAATTCAGTGACTCATTCATTAGCCCAAAAACAATCGTGAGCGTCGTCGAGGCTGGACAGGTGTGCCTTCTTCCCAACTCTACCGTGGAAAATCAGCTGTGATGCTGGATAGAGGCCTCACAAGAGGCATGTGCACTCGCATGGAAGCCCCGCCCCTGCCCCAAATCCGCGGATCCGCAAATCCGCAAAATCCGCGGATTTTGCGGATCCACGATCCGCAAATCCGCAAAATCCGCGGATCGTGGATCCGCAAAATCCGCCCATGCTTAATAACAAGTCTCTTTAAAGTTATCTCAAAGGCAGTGAAGGGTGGTACTGCTGCAGAGTTAAGATTTTGTTTTTCATCCCAAGGGTGTGGGCAAAAATAGAGACCCCGATAGAGGCCCGTTTTGGCACCTGCTTTTTAGAACTGCCGGTGCTGAGCACCGGCAACACCCGGCCCGCTTAAAGCCCTGCCAACACATTTAATGCAGGTCAGATGAGATCAGATTCTTTATTTCTAAGAAATACATTCTTACAGAAAGATTGCACATTATCCAAATAATTAACATATACATATTGAACGATGAGGGTTCAATGCAGACTCAAACCACTTTCTGTGGGGTTGACAGGCTGAGTTTACCAATAAAAAATCAGTCTGTTTGCCATGGTAAAATAATATAAACTTGTGGTGTGTTAAGGTCCAGTAGAACATGTACTTTCACAGACTATTGGGTATCATCGGGAGTGCTTGCTGAAAGGCCCATGGTACCTCATGGCCAATACCATAACTAGAGGCATCACACTAAACATAGATCCTCAGAAGCAAACTAAGATGTCTATAATGGAAGGGCGCAGACCTTTTCAGTACATACGTAATGTTAAAGTAATGGCTTCCTAATCTGGGAAAACAGCCATCTTGTCCAGCAAGCTTATTGAGGAGTTCATCTAGGGGTACCATGTTGCACTGCCCCCTAGGGCCCGTCATTGTAAATGATATGGACCACCATCTCTTATTTCAGAAAGCAAACAGCTCAAAAAGGCTTTAAGGACTCAACCAATAACTGATTTAGTTGCCCAAGAAACACAGAGGCATGGGGTACAATGTAAATCTCAAAACCTCAAGTCTTGATGGAAGGATATAAACTCATTTTGCAAATAATGTTTTGAGTACAATAAATGCAATAATGGTTAGGTTTCCAATGGGATTTCTACCTCCTCCATAATTTTATGGAATCCTTAACAGGTGTGCAAATTTACATAAATACTGCATGTAATTTGCGAAAGATAAAAATGACAGTTTTTTGGGAGGTAGACATATTCAAAGGCCACCTACAATCCGGAGCTCTTTTCAAAGCACTATATCTGATCCAAAGGGCTTTGTTGATCAGGACCTCGCAATCATCTAGCCCTGCAGTGGACAATGCTGCAAAGGCCCATCCCAAATCCTCACTGTTTACTGTAAAGCGGGAGAGATGAAGAGGAGGGTGAAAAGCCCCTTCCTCGCAGTCCCCAAAGCCAGAATTAACAATAATTATCTTTTAAGTTCTGCTCATTTTTGGAAAATACAATGATCTCTAAAAGCCTGGAAACCTTTTTACTGAATGTGCAGCTAACTGTTGATGCCCGTTGACTGATGACTATTCAACATGACTCTTACCCATTGCATGAACCTCCATTGTCAATGGGCTTCGGACAAAGCCCCTTTCTATGCGGCTGGTGTACGCAGTACCAAGAATACATGTGCATGATTGCTTTCAGCTGGGTAGATTTTGGTCAGAATAGTGAAATAAGGTGGACCATGAGCAGCCCATCCAATCTAAGATGATGTAGTAATCTATGTCCTTGGGATTTGCTTTACCAATTGTTATTCTCTCATGAAGGGCCAAGGGCTTCAGTCACAGAGTCCTTTTAGGGTCAAACCAGGGGACTTTCTCCCTGCCAGGGGTTCTTCTTTAATGTAAAACAAATTTCTCTTGGAGCATTTTCTGTATTTATCTGAGAAAATTCAATTCCAGCGGGAGATAAAATGTGATCCCCCCCCCCTTCCCCAAGATATCACAACAACACACAAGGTTTACTTCCATGGCATGCTGATGAAACGTGCTTCCCGGAGCTACTCGGCCCTGTACCACCACCCTTGTGCACAACTTCACCGCCCACCCCAAATACGATTGCATCGTGCAGTCACAACAACAGCACACCACTCCAATATTTCTTAAAATAGCAGTGACCACATGCATGTCAATTTTTAGGCAGTGCACTCCATCCAATTTTAAGAATTTATCTTGTTTTACCAAATTACGAATATCTCTCAAAAAACATATGTCAACATGAAAGTGTTGAATGGGTGTTGTGTTTCCGTCTTTGGGCTGGTTCGTTGTCGCTTTGGCAGAAAGTCATCTTTGGTTATTTGACAGGCCCTGCTTAAGTCATCATGTCTTCAGGTTGTGCTATTTTTCAAAGCATTTGCTTGAATCACTGAGGCACTTCAGTGGGTGCTCCACAGTGAAAACTGCCATTACCTGGATTTTCAGGAAAGAAACTGACAAGCAGAACGAGCAGGACATTGGGGTGTGCGGAAATCAATAGATGAGTTTGGGAGAGGGAGTAATGCAGAAAGCCTGGTGAGATGTGAGGGGGAGCAGCACAGGGGAGAGAGCAAGAAATGTATACATTCCAACGGAGTATTGAAAGAAAAAAGAAAAGGGTAGTTCCAAGAAAAAAGTAGTTCCCTGAATATAAAACAGTGGACGGATACAATGTCATTCAGTCAAAAGGGTGCTAAAGACGTTATGCTCCAGAGGAGAGACAGGTGCAAGAATAGCAAGTAAAGCCATAAAATAGGACCATATACATGAGATTGGCAAGAAAGTCAACCAATGTTGATCAATGGGCTGGCACAAAGATCCCTGAATGTTTTGATTTTGTCCACATTAGGTATTTCCAACAACAGGGAGACCCAAGGACAAGTTTTTAATCCCATCCATCGATATGCACACCTATTGCAGCCCTTCTGCATTCTCTTCTCAAGTGTAGACTCTATACAGTTCCCACAAACACCGCAAATCACTTGAGGCAGGGGTGGGTAGTTGAGGCACCACAGCACTAGTATTACCACCCCCTTCCATTTCCTCCACCTGCTTTATCATTTTCATAAGACAGTGCCTTTACATCAGCAGTATGACAGGATGACTCTGTGCCAGCTATGGCCTTCCTGCCCGTCCACATATCTCAACACCTTGTCGTTAGTAACTATACACTCTGTAGTTACCCTGGATGCTCCAGGGTAACTACGCGCTATACAAGACCGTCCTAATAATAATAATAATAATAATAATATACACTATTGCAAAGACGTTAAATGCCTATTCAGCTGCCTGCAACTTATCTCTGAAAAATCACTGGGGGCAGGTCTTAGGATCTTAGAATGTTCATCAAAGTGACCTTTCCAGCATCAATTGTTTCATCTCTTACTCCCATTCATGCTCTGGTACGGCTAAATTTGACCTGATAAGGGCCCAACTCTGGTCATCTCCTGCAACACCGAAGAACTTCCCACATAAGGCACGCTGCAGACCCACACCCTTACGTCCAACCACAAACACTTGAATAGCATGCTAACAGTCTGCTAAAAGGGCTCAGGCTCCTTGTCATTGGTATGAAGTCCTATATAAGCAAAACTACAATGCAGTATCATAAGCACAATATTGGAATTTTCCTCTAGTGCAAGAGCATATGGGCGCATGAATTACTATACACTGTTCAGTTGGTCCATCACATTGACCTCAGCCCAAGGTGGACTCCATCGATGAGCAGCGGGGGGGGGGGGTGTAGCCTTCCAAGTAGTCCTGGATCTCTTTGCAGCATTTGACACAGTGGATGACATGGGTGGGATGATGGTGCTGGAGTTAAGTTGGTCCTACTCCATTGCATCAGAGCATTGTTGGACCCTAAAACAAGAACCCATTCAAGCTCAGCAATCTAAGCAGTGGGGGTTCCATTTGCCACCACCCTCTCACCAGCAGTGTTTAAAGTATACATCTGGCCTTTCCTAAATTTGAACTGCCACAAGGACTGGTTTTCCAGTCTGATGCCGATGATGCACAGCTTCTGCTCAAGATTAATGGTGAGCGGGCACAATATAGTTAATACTAACTGCCTCCAGCCACATGGAGCTAATGCAGAAATATACATCAGGCAAAAACACGTGGTTATTCAACACGAGGCACAATCCAATTGACATTTTGAATAATTTTTTCTACAGTCCAAAAAATCAATTTTCAGATGAAAAAAATAAGTTTTTTTATTCAGGCAATAAGACATTACCAGATGAATTGAGCTGTCACTCGATCCAAGTTAAAAACTTGGAGGTCGAATTAAATATGAAAATTGAGATGATAATGATGAAGTTAGAGAAGTTGGAGAACTAGTAGTCTTCTAGTTGTATCTACTTGGAGCATGATTCACCTAATACACAACCTCCCACATTGCAGGCAGCTTGTGGTCTAAGCCGTTGTCTGTTCAAGATTGGAGTATAATAGCCTTTTTGGAGGCATTTCTTTAATCTAATCCACAAACCGCAACTGGTTCAGAAGGTGGGGGTAAGATTGGACTTAGGTGTCAGTAAAATACAACATATTTCACATGGACTTAGACAACTAAAAATGCTGAATGGGAAAGTTTGCATTAAGTTTAAGATCTTATGGCTGTTACTTAAAGCCTCCCCTAGTATTGGGCCATGATAGATGACTCTCAAGATTCATTCTTAGGTCGACAATAGACAATTACATTATCCATGGTCTACCACACGATGTGAGAGGTTGAGAAGGGGAGTTTGGAGATTCTTTCACGTAAGCAACCACCGCAACTGAAATGCACTGCTGAGAACATTAAGCAAAGGGTTCACATCTTAGATTTCACTCCGCAGTTAAAATGGCTCCTCGTCAAATGATTAATTTGTTAACTAGACATTTTCATCTCCCTTTTGAGACTTCCTAGGCAACTAGGCATCACAGTCCAGAGACAAACAACTTACTTACATTTGGTAAGGCCTTATCTGGTAGAGACTATCTAGCCGTAGATTCTCACCTGAGAATATTCCCTAGATGTCAGACTGGATCTGGAAATTTTTGAGCAACCTCCTTGTGCACCAGTAGGTGGCGTTGTTTGGCTCTGTGTGGCATAATTGGCATTGTCTGTTCCGGAAGTGACATGCGTGATGCCTATATAGGTGTGGCGCCAGCTGTCCGACCTCAATCCTTGGCTGTTTTTCCACACCAGAAACACAAAATTAATCTGAGGAATGATGACTAGTGTGCCAAGTGAGATCCTGAAGGACTTCAATTGTAAATGGCGTAAAGTTTGCAGAATGGGGAGGATGGAAGGGTTAGTAAGTAATCTGCCACTAGATACAGTCTCCACCAGATAAGGTGTTACCTAAGGTAAGTAATTTGTTCAAATGATGGAGCTTTCCAGCCACAGATGCCTTACCTTAGAATAGATAACAAAGCAATCTTTTCATGGAGGTTGTTCTGCGGACTGTGTTGCTAAGTCCTGGAAGGCCGAATGGGTAAAACGCCCATCACGCCGGACCAGACTGTGTAGGCAGTAGTGTTAGGCAAACATGTGCAGCAATGCCCACGTGGCTGTATGACCGACATCCAGAACCGGGACCCTTCTCGCTAACGCAGTGGTCGTAGCTTTAGCTCTGGTAAAATGAGCTCTGAAGCCCTCAGGGGACTGCTTTTTAGCCATTACATAGCAGATAGTAGATGGTCCATTTGTGAACTACTTTGCCTTTCTTCGCCTCCATAAAACCATCAAACAGTTGGTGATCCACCCAGAAATCTTTGCTGAAATCAATATAAAATATCAGTGCTATTTTTGGGTCCAGTAGGTGGAGACTTTCCTCTTCCATTGTAGAATGAGGTAGGGCGAAGAAAGTAGGCAGTGTGAAAGTTTGCCTAACATAAAAAGGTGTTCCCACTTTTGGCAAAAACATGCTTGGGTTTTAAGAACCAGTATGTCTGGGAACAAGGAAATGTATGTGGAGTTTTTAGAAAACCCTTGCAATTCAGTAACCCTCCTCGCAGATGTGATTGCCACAAGGAAGACAGTTTTGATAGTCCGCAGTCTTAGAGGGCAGCTGTATATTGCTCAAAAGGCGAGCACACAAGGAAGGTGAGGACTGAATTCAGGTCCCATTGGGACATAATGAAAGGCATAAGAGGAAACACACTGTAAACCTTTAAGGAAATGAATCACAACCAGTAACTTGAATAGGGAAGGTTGGTTCGGCAATCGCAGGAAGGCAGATATGGTGGAAAGGTACTCCTTAACCATGCCCAAAGCAAAGTCTTGCTGAGCTAGGGATAAAACAAACAGCAGATACCAGACTGTCCTTGCCCAGTCGGGGGCCACTAAGATAACTTGGGCCCTGTTGCTTTTGAGAAATCTGGACAGAGTTGTATCGGTGGTAAGGCATACAGGAGCCCTGAGCTCCATTAAAGATTAAATATGTCTCTGAGCGCATGCTGCAGGGCTGACATTCCGCATTTTCATTGGTGGTGAATAGATCTAACAAAGGTGCTCCCCAATCTCTGAAGAGACCTTGCACCCCTTCCAGATGGAGTCACCTTTCAAGGTCCGCAAAGCATCGATGGCTGGGTTGGTCTGCTCTGGTGTTCATAGAACCCGCCAGATGTTGAACCACTAGGAAAATGTCCTGATGTTCCAGCCATGTCCAGAGGCAAGGCCTCTTGACACAGGGTGCACAACCCCACCGTGGCCTGCTTATTGCAATATGGAGGTAGTGTTGTCTGTGAACACCTGAACTAGCATTCCCTTGATGGAAGGAAGAAAGACTTTCAATGCCAAATGGATCGCTCTCAGTTCCAACAGGTTGATGTCAAGCTGAGACTCCACCAGAAACAAGAGTCCTCTAATCTCCACGTCTCCCAGATCGCCGACCCAACCCACAAGTGCCGCTTCTCTCACCACTGTCAGCTCCAGGTGGGGATGGTAGAGGGGTCTGCTGCTGACCCAATCACAGTTTGTAAGCCACCACTGCAGAGCTTTTGCAGTTTCCCTGGATAACTGGACCAGATCAGAAAGATTACCCCGATTCTGTGCCCACTGGATCTTTAAATCCCACTGCAGAGCCCACTTATGCCAATGGGCATATTTTACTGACAGGATGCAGTAGGCAATGAGGCCTAGCAGCCTCAGAGTCAGTCTCACCTAAATCCAGGATAGAGGCTGAAACATCAGAATCATACCTTGAATATCCTCAACTCGCTGTTCCTGTGAAAATGAGCCAAAAACTGCCCTGCATCCAGAACAGCTTAGCTGAAAGGAACATCTGAGCGGGTGTCAGGTGTGACTTTCGTAAGTTTAAAGTAAACCAGGAGGTTCACCTTAGTCTGGAGGTAGGAAACGAGTGACTGGGGCAATCTCGGTTTCATCAGTCAGTCATATAGTTAGGAGGAAACTGGAACCCCTAACCTCCGCAGATGTCCTGCAACCATCGCTATCACCTTTGTGAACACCCGAGCGGCAGTAGTGAGGCCAAAGGGAAGCATAGTGAACAAAAGTGCTTGTGATGCCCTGTGAATTGCAGGCATTGACTGTAGGCAGGCAGGAAGGGGATATGGAAGGAAGAGTCCTGCAAGTTCAGCACTACCATCCGGTCTCCAGGGTCGATGGTAGATAATACCTGAGCCAATATGAGCATCTTGAATTTTCCATTCTTCAGGAAATAGTTCATAAAACGTAGATATAATATGGAACACGGATGCCCCAATCCTTCTTCAACACCAGAAAGTAGTGGGAATATCAACCACAACCTGCTTCTGATGGTGGTACCCTCTTGATAGCTCCTTTGGTCAGAAGAGCCAAAACTTCCTGTTGTAAGAGTGAGAGGTGGTCCTCCGTCAGGGGATCGGAGGACAGTGGCAAAGGGGGTGTGGTCTGTTGGAATGGGAGGGCATAGCCTCTATAGAAGATTTGAAGTACCCACTTGTCTCAAATTATTTCCCGTCATTGATGCAGGTGATACCGAATCTTGTCACCAAGATCAAGGGCAAACTAAAGAAGTTTCTGAGTTGTGGTTGCCAGGGGGGGAGGGGGGGAGGCGGTACTGGGTTGTCCTCTGGCTCTGTTTCCCGCGAGGTCTGTGTGAGCTAAGTCTGCATCCAGAAAAGGAGTGTGATACCGGCTGACCATGGTGACTAGGAGGACATGGACGCGAATATGACACATTATTTTGCATGCCATTACTTTGCATGCCATTATTTTCGCGGGTATTACAAAATAACTGTTACTGCGCACGTTTTTAGTTCGCATACCATTACATTGAAAATGGTAACGTATACGAAGTAAAAACTTGCCTAGTAATAAAAATGGTATGTGGATTAATGTGTCATATTAAAAAATGACATTTAAAGCCTTTTTAAAATGTTTAAAGCACAACACTACAATAAATAATAAATAGAAATACACTACTCTACACTCAAACACTACACTACCCTACACTACTGAAACACTACTACACTACCCTAAACCCTAAATCACTACCCCCTTGCACGAACATACGCATTCCCCCACTCCGGTCCCTACACTCATTCACTACCCATCACAACCCCGACACTACACTAAACACTAAAACAGTAACCTACACTACAGTATCACCACAACACTACCCTAAACCCTAAAACACTACCTCCTGCACGACCCTGCCCCTAGCCCCAGTCCTGTCCCTACTCCCAAACACTAGCCTGCAGGACGCTGGAAACTACCCTAAAGCCTACAACAGTACCCTACAGTACACTAACACCACAGCACTAACCTAAACCCTAAAACACTACCCCTGCACGACACTGCCCCTAGCCCCAGTCCTGTCCCTACTCCCTAACACTACTTTGCACAACCCCAACACTATGCTTAACCCTTAAACACTAAATTACACTAACACTTCAACTCTACCCTAAACTACTACCCACAGCACGACACTTCCCCTAGCTCCAGTCCTGTCCCTACTCCCAAACACTACCCTATAAGACATCTCAACACTACCCTAAACCACTACCCTACACAAACTCCACACTACCCTAAACCCAAAACCTGTAACCCCAGCATGACACTGCCCCTACCCCCAGTTCAATCCCTACACTACCGTACACTCCACAAAACACTACCCTTCACGACCCCCTACACTACGGTAAACACAAATACACTACAATGCTGGCTTACCTTTCCTGACGGCCTCCTCGTAGGTGTTGAACACTCCCTGCTGGGCTTCTTCAGCTCACGGGAGCCCCGCCTGCTCCCAACGCACACCTCGCGTCACCTGGGCCCCTCCTGGGACTTCTCTTGGCATTACGAAGGTCTCTCACCGGCATACAGGAGCCCTGCGGGGCAGGCTGACGCTTCCTCCTCGCGCCCCCTTCTGCTTCCTGCCGTGGCTCCACCCGGAGTCAGGCAGCTCGCCTGGCTTCCGGGTCACGCTGCTCCGGCCGACGGCTCCAGTTTTCTTCCTGGGCCGTGGCAGTGATTTTAATTAAGAAAGTGCGGGGTGGGCTCCCGCTAAGGCCACCACAGCGGGGTAGGCACCTGCAGTAAGAATAAACAGAGCAGGGGCACCCGCGAAATCAGAATAAGGCGGGGTGGGCTCCCACTCACCAGTAAATAACAAAAGCGGCAATGAGGGGTAGGCTCCCTCTATAAAATCAGAATGGCGAGGGACTCCCTACGTCGGGATTCCCCCGAAGGCGCTTGCAGCCCCACGCTGCAAGGGGACAACATAAGCGCTCCTCCTCAAAATAAAGCACTCTTCAACGCAAAACGCTCCAGGAGGAATGAAAATAAAGCATGCACAAGGCGCCAAGGAGCCACAGCTACAGGCACAGATCCTTCAGTAAAAAGGCATCAGTCCTTAGGTGAAGAAATTAAGCAAAAGGTCCTGTAGTCCAGAATAAATTCAGCATAAAATTCCTGTAGAGAGAAAGGGCAATGCAGGGCCCAAGAAGGCAAGCCCTCCTGGTAGCCCCCCCTGGGCCCCAGCAGCAGCACCAAAAAAAGCACACTGAACAGGGCACTTTCATGGGGTCATAGCCCCTATATTTATACTAGCATTTCCTTTGTGTCACAGCACAGGGCTTGGGGATACCAGTCAGAACTGGGTTAGAGGGGATTTGGAGCACTTTGTTTTGCCCAGCTCCTCTCCACTTTGTCATGTGGGGGCTCAGTGATCAGACACACCACAGGGGTGGAGCCAGCATTGTGAAGGAAAGGCACAGCCCTATTCAGGTCCTAGGTGCAACTCCTCCCTCCCATCTGCATGCAGATCTCTCTATTCATCACTCACTCAGTCTCCTGGAGCCACCCACACCTCTCAGCTCCTGTCAATCACAAGCCAGACATGCAATTCACATCAGGCAGGCGGACACACAGTACACAAAAATGCCAACTTCTAAAAGTGGCATTTCTCCACCAGTTACCATAAATCTGCGCACAACTTTGCGCAGCATTTATCCTCACGAGTTCATACATACTAAACTCAACCCTGCACTCCCCTCATACCAGGAATTACCATGGACACACATATCCCCCATGCATTCCTGTGGGAGGGCGGGCCAATCCCACCACACGCATTCAGAGCGGGAACGCACTTTACACTGGGCCACAGTGCTGAAGTACCCAGAGGCCTAAAATCACTACCATCGTGTACGCGGTACCGAACTGCAGAAGCAGCAGAGCAGAGTGGAAGCAGCGCCGGAGCCAGAGCCGAAGTTGCACAGAGGTTGTGTGCAGTGCGTAGCGGGCGGGCCCCTAGGACCAGTACTAGGGGAGCCCTGACCACTTTGCCGACCACGGCCTCCCCTCCAACTCAAGGTCGAGGTGTTTAGCTGAGTGGCCACACGGCAGAGGTTGGCTCAAGCTCCGGTCTGCATTTACGGACTCGCCCGCAGCCAGCCCGAAGCCACGTGGAGCTTGGAGCTGCAAAAGAGTGGCGAGGTGCGGCGTGGAGGGCGCCTCGTTACTGGTGTCCGGCGTCCAGCTCTAGCTCTGGGTAGGCAAGTAACGAGAGACCGCGGTGCCTGCTGCCAGAGCTGCTGGTGGTGGAGACATCGGGCGATAGCTAATGTCAAGGTCAAGCCTCCCGAAGTATTAAAAGTCTGCACAAACTCGCGGGGAGAGAATCCAAGCCCCAGGCGAGTGTGACAGGCAAGGCAGGCGAGGCGGAGGGGAACAGCGCAGGGCCGGAGCCGGAGCCGCTCGGAGACCAAAAACTGCAGCAGAGGAGAGACAGGGGGCTGAACAGAACAACTGTCTATTCCGCCTGCACCGGGGCGAGGGCGGCAGGCGAGGAGGTGCATGAGCACGGAGACCGCTGCAAGGAGAGACGCTGGGTCAGTTGAGGTCGGGTGCCAGCTGACGTCACCACTGCCATTGGTGAGTAAAGCACCATAACACAGTACAGCTACAGCCTCCCAGCCCTCTCTGTTTTTTTGCCGCGACGGGTGAGAACTGCAGATTGCCACACACGAAATACATTCCCAGCCGTCCTCCTGCCTATCCTGCCCATCTGCCAATCACCTTCACCTCTTCCTCAGCACCCCCCTTGCGTGGTTACAGGCGCGGCTGTGCGGACCAGACACACAGGTCATCTTGGGGGCTGCATGGACATGATGGACACTACGGATAGGGCGGTTTAAGAGGTACAGGTGTAGCACAGGGGAGACAGCACAACGGGCAGAGGACCCACGCCTCTCTGCAGTGGGTCACGGGAGCGGTGGAGCAGTGGAGCAGCGCACCGCCAACGACACCCCCACACGATACATAGTGTCGCAAAAGAGGAGAAGGGACGAAGCGGCGAGCGGAGGAAGCATAGGACTTTTGGGAGCCCTAGAGAGAGTCCAAGAAAGCCTGTGCGCCAGGCCCAGGGAAGCGACGTGCCTAGCTAGGCTGGGCCACTCATTCAACTGAGCAGTTGTTCACACATCCCCCGACCTCGTCAAGACCACATCGTAACAATTACCACCAACCACGACCAGAGTCTCGACGGGGGGTCAAAGGGACCCAATTGGGGAAATGAGATCAGGAAAAACGCGACAACCTGTGGAGAGCAAAAAACCCCCAAAAAAGCTAAGAAAGACAACCACGGAACCCAACACGTCATCACGTATAGGGCCTGAATTAAAACCCAGGGAGAGGCTGGTATCTGTACCAACCCCTGAGTTAAAATCAGACCCCAGAAGGAAATCCGGACTCCTAAAATTCTTTTATCTCAAGGATCCAATGGCGGCGATCTACGCACAGACTGCGGAGGCGGGTAAGTTACCAAGCCCCATTGCGCCATTGAACGCACCCTCCCCCCGGGCCAATATTCTGCAGAATACGCCATGTAGCGATACAGCGTGTGTATCCCCACCACCGTTTTTGGGCTCCAACTGTCAAGGCAAACAAGAGTTAGTCATCGCCCAGGTGCACGGCCCCAACATACCCGCAGCTACAAACGAAACAGAGGGAGGTAGCGCAGAAAAGAATACCACAGATAATTGCCTCAAGAAGGACATCAGGTCGAGCGAGAACAAAAGTGAGGCAATCATGGAGCCAACAGAGAATAGAGATCACGGAATGGCGAGCAAGAGCGCGCAGGAGGTCAATACAGACCACAAAAACCAATCCATCACATCTGGGCAAGAAGGAGACCCATGGTTACAGCCTCTTTTTCTATCCAATGACTCCCAACTGGAGGAACTCTCAGAGAGAATTATTAAGTATATCGATTCACAAGGAAGAACGTCACAAGAAGAATACGGTTTTGATGGCCGACATCTGAGTCCGGTTATGCGGGTCTCAACCCCGCGTGGCCTAGGGCCAATAAGAGACCAACAAAAAGGAAGCGTAAATGACAGCATCATCATGCAGGCAAATCAACCATACCACGCCCATACCGACCCAATTACAATCTCATCAGGGAGCGCGTCGGACTTAGAGCCCAAGGACCCAAGTAAAATCCAAAATGCCGAGCCCGCCGCATCATGGACCCAACCTTTGTTAAGCACTCTAGAGCAAGCAATTAGGGTGCTGAACTTTCAATCAAACAAAATGGAAGTCCAGATCGACCTCATCACTTTGATGGCTGGGCATATCTCAAGCATAAACACAAAATTGGACTCCCTTTCATTGCTCCTGTCAACCCAGGGGAAATTAGAACCCAAAACCAGCTGGAGCAACCAACAACAAATCTGCGGATGTGAAAGTATTATTGAAAAGCTGGCAAGCCTCCCGGCCATTTTGATGGACATTTTAGGGGAAGTAAAACTATCTCGTGGCCACAGCCAGACGACAGAAACTAAGCCAACCCCGGAGAACTCTCAGTCGCGCAAGAGAAATCTCTCAAACGGCCCAAAGAAAAGCGAACAAATAATGGATAAAGTACCATTACTAAAGGAATGTGACCCAGATAAAGGAGACCCAAATATTGAAGAAATCGAACCATCTCACCAATCCACATTTGAGGAGCATCCCACAAAGAGACAAAGGAAAAGGGCAAGGAAGGGAAGGCTCAAATACAAGAACAATCAACATATAGATCAGGGCAAAACTTTCCCCATCTTTAACACCAATACCCTCAGAGAAAAAAATCTAACCTTTTGAATGGGCCTTCAGTGAGTGAGGAAATCCACATAGACCGACTCGACCACTCAAACACTTCATTCATATCAAGGGGTGATGGCCCCCGGTCAGGAGCCAAATCAACCAAATCCCCTTCCACAATGGAAATTAGTAAAACGCTCACCATATTGAACCACCAATCACAAGCTCCAGAACCGGGAAAAGAACAAATAAAGCCAAAACAGGTGGTCAAACAGGGAGGCATCGAGCAACATGAGCCGACCACAGCCCGGGTAAAAAATAGTTTGGATTCTAAATGTGACTCCAAAGAGGGCCACAATGTCGGCACAAAAATTACAATTGAGCAACAACTTTCTACCATATTGGAAAGTAATGCATATGAACCTCAAGGACCAGCAGCAATACCCGAATTTCAAACAGCCTCAAGCCCCATACAAATCACAGTTCTAGCAAAGGAACGCAAATGTTCGTTATTACGAAGGGAGCAAAGAACGGCCCAAACGCTACCCTATAACTCACTACTTTGCAAAACCGGAACATCACAAATGGAGCCAACTAATTACCCAGAGTTGTTTGATTTAAAGCTAACTTTTATCCCCGAATATGTAACTAGGGGGTCACAGGATTTCTTAAATCGAGGCAACTTGTTAAAATTGTTTAACGAACTACCGGCTTTAAAAGATATCAGTTCCCAGGACCTCAACTCTGTTGAATTTCAACAAAATGCTAACAATGGGGCGATTGAGGAAACAATTACAACTTGGGCCTCAAAGGATCTGGTAGAAAGGATATATCTTGAAAAATCGCAGTTTGAATCATGGGGAATATCTATAATGAGACATAAGCGCCCAAGGTACCCCCATCCCCTACAATCAAATATAACTGTTCAAGACAAGGGACAGGGGAGCAGAGGTCAAAACATCTCTTGTCTACGTGGCGCCAGGGCTTCCACGATAGAGCCATCAAGCGAAAGTTGTAAAGCGCAAAGAAACGGTTTTCACCACGCTGATAGAACGGATTGGTCATGGATACCTAATGTCCTCGGCAATAAAGCTACCTAACCCAGATCCAAACTTCCCCGTAAACCAGCAGAACGAATTGCTCCCCCAGAACCTAACAAAGAACTCATCAGTTTCAATTTGTTCATGGAACGTGCATGGTTTTCGAGAAATGGCCCATGATAGTGAAACCAGAGTCTTTTTCCAACGACAAGATATAATTCTGATTCAGGAATCTTGGAAACTGCAATCAACCCCAGTCCAAGGTTTCCATGAACATCAAATATATGCAGAAAGACTCTCCATGCACGGCCATCCCCGTGGTGGACTATCAACTTACGTAACCCATAAATATAATTGGGTATCTGAGGAAATAGACGTTAGCCTGAAGTGGGCCCAAGTGATCAAAATCACCGAAGTATCGCCACCGGGGACTGAACCATGGAAATTGTTAATATTTAACGTCTATATCCATCCAGACAAAAAGGTACAAAAAGAAAAACACGCAACGTTATTGTCACTTATCAAGTCCATGCAAAGAACCTACTCGCAATACCCAATGGTAATTTCCGGGGACTTCAACAACGCCCTTATTGATCAAAACAAGGCGAAGGTGAAGATGACGGGAAATGGTAGCGGTAGATTAAAAGACCATGGTCTGGCGATTATGAATGGCAATACTAAGGGGGACATGCCGGCAGCAGTTACATACCTGAGCGGCAGGGTACACTCAATAATCGACTACTCCTTAGTAAGTGACGAATTAACTCCTAACATCAAATCAATCCACATAGAACATCGGGTAGAAAGCGACCACTTCCCACAAATACTAACCTTGAATATTGCACCAAGTATGGCGCTAACAACGACCGCCCTTCTGCATCATGCATCAAAGTTCAACTTGAAAAAATTGAAATGGCACGGAGAGGGGTTGGGCAAAATTACGGACACAGTAAAATCACATATAGCCAATTTTGGAATTCAAAATGAAGAGGACCTCGTAATAAGCTGGGAGCAAATGATTCGAGTTCTGCAGCAAAAGTTCCCAGCAAGGGAAGGGAAGCATAGTAACTTTAACATCAAGAAGGAGCCCTGGTTCAATATGGACTTAAGAGCCAAAAAAAGAAAGGTCGCTAAGGAGGTTCGGGCCGTCGCAAACCAAAAAATGTCGGGGCTAGTGGTAAACAAATCCAATCTGAGGGGAGCAAGGAACATCTACAGGAAGGCATTGAGGGCCGCAAAGTATTCATACAAAGAATCTATTTGGAATAAACTGCTAATTGCGGGAAAACAACCTAATAGCAGGGTCTTCTGGGGCATCATAAACGAGCTTAACCAAGGGGCAAAAATCCTACAAGAAGCCGGGGTTGGAGCAGAAACCTGGATCAGACATGTGCAAACCCTATATAGCAATACAAATACAGGTCTCGTTAAAGATTCAGGGGAAGTTAAAGCCAACATGGAGGAACCAAAAGGAGTGACGAAGAAGGACAATTGGAAATCCAACCAGGAAAAACCCCTTAAGGGGTCAACAGACCCAGCTGACTTAATCACCAAAACTGAACTAAGAGGTATAATTTCAAGACTAAAGTCAGAGGGTGCAGCAGGACCAAACGGTCTACCGAATGCGATATTTAAGCATGACCCGGATCTGTGGGCAGAAATTCTAACGCCACTGTTCAATCGAATATACAATCTCGCAGAGATACCCGCCTCTTGGGAGGGAAGTATCATCCACCCAATTTTTAAGCATGGCGATCATCGCAATCCTGCAAATTTTAGACTGATATCCTTACTAGATGTAGAGGCTAAACTCTACGCCTCTTGCATTCTACGTGAATTACAAGTCTGGATATCAGAAACAAAGATCATGCCAAAATTTCAAACAGGCTTCAGGCAAGGAATGGGAACAACAACTAACCTAACCTGCCTGTCTATCCTAACGGACCAAGCAATAGCAAATGGCACTCGCTTGTATGCCTGTTTCATAGACATCAAGTCTGCCTTCGATCGGGTAAACAGAGTGCGCTTGTGGAGCAAACTAGAGAGTTGGGGGATGCCTTACCAACTCCTAAGAGCCATCAAAGCTCTTCATTACCATACTTGGGTAAGAGTAAAGTTGGGAAATGGTGGCAGTACCACCAGTAGCATCCAAACGCCCCAAGGCTTAAAGCAAGGCTGTGTACTAGCCCCTACCCTTTTTAACCTTTTTCTCTCTGACCTCACAAGCGCGATCGAATCAGCAGACAACCATCCTCCATTTTTGGCAAACAATCCAATATACTATTTACAATATGCCGACGATATTGTATTATTGAGCAAGACACCTATTGGCTTACAAAGAGCTATTAATAAACTAACTCTGTACCTAGAACGGGAAGGCCTAGCACTTAAAGAGAAAACTAAAGTGGTCCGCCTAGTTGACCGGCAAAACCTAAAGTACAAATGGATGGCCCAAGGGGCACCAGTGAAAGAACAAGAACACTATAAGTACTTGGGCATTACAATAACAAAAGGAGCAAATTATAAGGACCACAAAATAGCACTCAAAGCAAAAGTACAATCTTTAATCTTCGCGTATCGCTCTCTAAAGGAAAAAATGGACTGCCCCAACTACAATCATTTATTAAAAACAATGGCTGCACAGATTATGCCCACTTTATCTTATGGCTTAGTCATGTGGTGCGGTAAGGAGGTGGACCTTTTGAATGAACTACAAATTAAAATTTATAAAGCGGTCTTCAATCTTCCCAAATCTGCTTCAGCCGCACAAGTCAGGCTCGAATTTGGACTGCAAAATCAGAAGTTCCGGAGCATGAGCGGCTTCGTGAATTTCTGCCACAAACTTAGACCCGCAGATCCAGACTCCTTGGACTGGCTAAGCTGGGAGGAAATTAAAAAACGAGGGGAAACTGAATCCATGAACAATTGGGGAAAGTATTTGACATTCTGCGTGGAAAAGTTAGAGCTAGCAGTCGCTTGGAAATCAGGGACAGATAAAGTAAGTCTAAAAAAATCAGCCAATACGGCAGCAAAATGGAAATCTTTTTTTGAGGACAAAGAGTTATTAGCAAAACGGCGGCATGCCTGGACCATCCTGAACAGCTTCACAACCCCAAAAACACACACATATCTAACATCCCACTTCAGTGGTCACCTAAAAAAGTATTTTACAGCCTATCGGATGGGGATGCATGTCACAAAGGATTTACTACCGTCCTGGAAATCATCACACCAGACGATTCAATGTCGCCTTTGCGGGTACAACACCGAAACACTTGTCCACCTTTTCTGCTTATGTCCGGCCCTGATAAGTCAGAGACGACTCTTATTGAAACCCATCTTTAATGCTCTCAACATTCGATCCTGCAGACACGCAGTCACAAGCTGGCTCGGTGGTTCCAACATAATCCTAGTATGCCGTGGAGTCAAATTCTTGGCAGAAGCAAGAAAACTTTTAGACCTAATAGAATATGAGGACCATCCAGTTCGTGGGCAAACAGGGCCAGCTTAAACCCAGGACCTCACAAGCCCCGCCCCCAAACAAAACAATAGCCGAGAGACAACAATTTTAGTAATTTTTTTTAATAAATTTTGTATTGTTATTTTATTATGCGAATTTTGTAATAATTTTAACTAATTATGCAAATAAAAAACCTTTGAACCACTACCACCATGTCAGAGCTTAAGGCAAAAAGTTCAGGGGTGAACCTGCCAAAAAGGGCCAAGTCCAACATATGTCTTTTGCTGTCTTGCCCTAAGTGTACCAGGTATTCACAGACGTGGGTCCCAAGCTCACTATGCTACTGGATTCAAGCTAGCCTGGTTGATGAGGGGTGATGCCCCAAAATTGGTCCCAGGATGCTTGCTTCCGGTCCAGGGAGGAGCTTGCTTGGCAGTTTGGGCTGGACTGTTCCCATGAGGCACAGGGTCAAGACTGATTTGCATATGGCTAAGTCTGAACTGGGGTGGCATGGTGAGCTAAAGAATGATTGATTTAACCCCAATCTCTTGACTGGGGGTGAATGTTTGATTTGCTCTGTATTCTGTCCATCATCTGCGTGTCTTTTGCTGTCTCGCCCTAAGTACGCAGGGTATGCCCAGACATGGGTCCCGGGCTCACTGTGCCACTGGATTCAAGCTAGCCTGGCTGATGAGGGCTGATGCTCCGAAACCGGTCCCAGGATGCTTGTTTCCGGTCCAAGTAGGACCTAGCTTGGCAGTTCGGCTGGACTGTTCCCATGAGGCACAGGGTCAAGAATGATTTTGCATATGGCTGGGTCTGAACTGGGCTGGCATGGTGAGCAAGAGAACGATGGATTTAACCCAGATCTCTTGACTGGGGGTGAATGTTTGATTTGCTCTGCATTCCGTCCATCATCAGTGTGTTGTTAGCAATGGGATTTCTGGTTGGCTAAGGTTTGCACCAAAGCCAGGCAGAAACCGCCACTCTAGTCAGGGCAAGGGAGTTACACGCCAAAGATAACCCCTGCTCACCCCCTTGGTAGCTAGGCACGAGCAGTCAGGCTTATCCTCGAGGCCATATGTTAAGCATTTGCACACGCACACAGCACCAACCTCCCAGGCACACTACAAAAGGAACTCCACACAGGTTATATCAAAAATAGCCTTTGTATTCCCATAACACATTAGAATAGTAAACATATATTATACATGGTGCCACCTGGCACTAGGTCATATCTACAAGGGATTATTTACACCTGACAGGGCCCACTGGACCACTGTCAGAACCATCACAAAGTGAACTTAGTAAAAGTAATACATCTCATAACCGTACAACCAGTAACCACTGGTAATCACTGTACTTAGCATCAGCTTGTAACATAAACTACATTATGCACAATATCACATTAGGCGCAAATTACATTCTGCGCCAACCTCACCAGCATAAACACCTTATGCAATCCTCTCATAAGTCTAAATGCATTAGACCCTAACCTCCTAAGTATAACTCACATTAGGGGAATAAATCACAGTGGAACATAATCTCACTAGCATAAACTTAATATGCAAACCAACCTCATAATCCTAAAAAAACGAATTTAGAGGTATAAACCAGGGTGCATAAATCATACTACATGAATCACATTTCCTACCACTACATAAATCACATTAGTGCCTGGCTCCCTATAACTCTAAGTCCCCCTGGCCAACTGGCCCTCTCAAAAGGGGCTCAAACGCCCTGCGTACAGAATGTCAGGGCTGCTGCCTAGCAGCAGAAGTCAAGGGTGCGCACTGCAAAAATCTAAACGTAGCAGTTGCCCACTAATTGCTGGGCAGCTGGGAAAAGATATGGGGCCAAGGAGTGCATCCCACTCCTAATTCAAAACATGCCCCCAAAGAACTGTGGCCTAAACGTTGCAGCTGCCCACTACTTGCTGGGCAGCTGCAAGTATCAATTGAGGGCCTGGGCACTCCCGGTGCCCTTAGAACCAATGTGTGACGTTGCAGCTGCCCATGCTGGTGCAGCGCAGCTAGGATCAAGCAAATAGGCCCTGGCACCACTGTGCCTTCTGGGCCTTACTGTCGCTCTCCAAATGAAATCATTTCATCCCTTCCTCAGGTCCCCCTGGGATGCTTACACAGCTGTAACCCCCATGATGGAACGGCCCGCAACGGCGGGTCCGCTCAGCAATTTAAAACTAGAGGGACAACATGGTCAAACTGGAAGAGGCATGGCCCCTATCGACCCTCAACAAACACATATTGATCATCGTTGGAGCGGCCCACTGTCAGGTAGGGCCGCTCAAAATTTACACACGACTGCCCGGGAGCGTCATGAGCACCAAGAACAAAGAAGGCAGCCCCCCCCTTCACTCACCGGGGCTCTGGGGACTCGCTGGTCTACTATTCGGCTGCAGCAACCTGCAGGACCAGCACCATTTCTCCCGGTCTCCTCGTCGCTGCTGCCTGCTGGGGCTTCTTCAGCTCACGGGAGCACCGCCTGCTCCCACCGCACACCTGGCGTCACCGGTCCCCTCCTGGGACTTCTCTTGGCATTGCGCAGGGCTCTCACCGGCATTACGCAGGGCTGTCACCGGCATACAGGAGCCCTGGGGTTAGGCTGACGCTTCCTCCTCGCGCCCCCCTTCTGCTTCCTGCCGTGGCTCCACCCGGAGTCAGGCAGCTCGCCTGGCTTCAGGGTCACGCTGCTCCGGCCGACAGCTCCAGTTTTCTTCCCGGGCCGTGGCGGTGATTTTAATTAAGAAAGTGCGGGCTGGGCTCCCGCTAAGGCCACCACAGCGGGGTAGGCACCTGCAGTAAGGATAAACATAGAGCGGGGGGCACCCGTGAAATTAGAATAAGGCGGGGTGGGCTCCCACTCACCAGTAAATAACAAAAGCAGCAATGAGGGGTAGGCTCCCTCTATAAAATCAGAATGGCGGGGGACTCCCTACGTCGGGATTCCCCCGAAGGCGCTTGCAGCTCCACGCTGCAAGGGGACAACATAAGCGCTCCTCCTCAAAATAAAGCACTCTTCAACGCAAAACGCTCCAGGAGGAATGAAAATAAAGCACGCACAAGGTGCCAAGGAGCCACAGCTACAGTAGCAGGCACAGATCCTTCAGTAAAAAGGCATCAGTCCTTAGGTGAAGAAATGAAGCAAAAGGTCCTGTAGTCCAGAATAAATTCGGAAGAAAATTCCTGTAGAGAGAAAGGGCAATGCAGGGCCCAGGGAGGCAAGCCCTCCTGGTAGCCCCCCCTGGGTCCCAGCAGCAGCACCAAAAATAGCACACTGAACAGGGCACTTTCATGGGGTCATAGCCCCTATATTTTACTAGCATTTCCTTTGTGTCACAGCACAGGGCTTGGGGATACCAGTCAGAACTGGGTTAGAGGGGATTTGGAGCACTTTGCTTTGCCCAGCTCCTCTACCCTTTGTCATGTGGAGGCTCAGTGATCAGACACACCACAGGGGCGGAGCCAGCATTGTGAAGAGAAGGCACAGCCCTATTCAGGTCCTAGGTGCAACTCCTCCCTCCCATCTGCATGCAGATCTCTCTATTCATCACTGGGCTGACTCACCCTGTCTCCTGGAGCCACCCACACCTCTCAGCTCCTGTCAATCACAAGCCAGACATGCAATTCACATCAGGCAGGCGGACACACAGTACACAAAAATGCCAACTTCTAAAAGTGGCATTTCTCCACCAGTTACCATAAATCTGCGCACAACTTTGAGCAGCATTTATCCTCACGAGTTCATACATACTAAACTCGACCCTGCACTCCCCTCATACCAGGAATTACCATGGACACACATATCCCCATGCATTCCTGTGGGAGGGCAGGCCAATCCCACCACATGCATTCAGAGTGGGCACGCACTTTACACTGGGACAAAGTGCTGAAGTACCCAGAGGCCTAAAATCACTACCACCATGTCAGAGCTTAAGGCAAAAAGTTCAGGGGTGAACCTGCCAAAAAGGGCCAAGTCCAACATATGTCTTTTGCTGTCTTGCCCTAAGTGCGCCAGGTATACCCAGACGTGGGTCCCGGTCTCACTGTGCCACTGGATTCAAGCTAGACTGGCTGATGAGGGATGATGCCCTGAAATCGGTCCCAGGATGCTTGTTTCTGGTCCTGGGAGGACCTGGCTTGGTAGTTCGAGCTTGACTGTTCACATGAGGCACAGGGTCAAGACTGATTTGCATATGGCTGGGTCTGAACTGGGGTGGCTTGGTGAGCAAAAGAATGATGGATTTAACCCAGATCTCTTGACTAAGGGGAATGTTTGATTTGTTCTGCATTCCTTTCATCATCTGTGTGACTTTTGCTTTCTCGCCCTAAGTGCGCCGGCTATGCACAGACATTGGTCCCGGGCTCACTGTGCGACTTGATTCACGCTAGCCTGGGTACTGAAGGGTGATGCCCCGAAACCAGTCCCAGGATGCTCATTTCTGGTCCAGGGAGGACCTTGGCAGTTCAGGCTGGACTGTTCCCATGAGGCACAGGGTCGAGACGGATTTGCATATGGCTTGGTCTGAACTGGGGTGAACAAAAGAACAATGGATTTAACCCAAATCTCTTGACTTGGGGTGGATGTTTGATTTGCTCTGCATTCCGTCCATCATCTGTGTGTCATTTCCCTTCCTACGCAACAACTGTGAGAGGAGTAGGAGACCGGCGTCTGCTGAGGTGTTCAAACTATTGGCATCAGCCAAATCCTCGTACCAGGCACCAAAGGCCAAGGACTCAGCTAGGGGGTCGCAATAGCCTAAGGGAACATCAGATCCCCTCCGTTAGAGTTCCTCAATGGGCCCTTCCGCAAATAGGGCTCCATCTCAGATTCAGGCCATGTGGGCCTAGTTGAAGCTGGAGCCAACTTCGTTCAATGCTGTTCTGGCTCCGTATCAGAGTTGGGAATTATAATTTGGTCGGCGCCTCAGGGAACAGCACCACTGTAATGTTCCTCAGAGGAGGTCGCAAGGATCACCATAGGATCCGGAGACAGGTCGACTGGTGCAGAGGGCATACCCACCGGCAGAGCTCCTGTTGAACAGCCTCCTGAACCCATGGGGCACAAAGAGTTTAAGAGAGATTAGGCTGCCCAATAATGAGGCCCATGGCCTTGTAGGATTCACAGAGTTTGGCAGAGGGCTCTGCAGATCCAGTGTCAGATGCCGGCAACACAGGAATAACCTGGTAGGGGGCCTGTATTTGTGGACTTGTTACCTTGTGTCGTCCGAAGAGTGGGAGCTAAGCAGAGAAGTTGACCAGTGCTTCAACTTCTTTGATTTGGTATGGGACTCTCCAGAAGTCCTGCAGTAGATGTGTAACTGCGCAGGCGACTCCAGGAGTGGTTCCGAGACCTTCCTCGCAAACTAGACCTAGAGAGGCATGGAGTTGCATGGCGAGCAGCCAAGAACTTCAAGGCCCGCTCACGGAGGGCCTTGGGGTTCATGGTCCGATACTCTGCGCAAGACGTGGAGTCGTGGTCCATCTCCAAGTGGAGGTGCGCCACAGACATCTGTCGATTACATCCTCCATAAGGTTTGAACCCGGGTAGATTTCTTCGAGGGACATACTAAAAAAAGGCACATTGCTCTTCGACAAAATTTTGAAAAAATCCAAAGCAACTGAGGTCAGCATGCTGGGGGGCCCCTATACAGTCACTGCATGTGTCACTTCTGGCGTGGAGTTCCACAATACCACGCAGAGTCCAACGACACCATGTACCAGTATACAAGGGGATTGCTAAAATAAAAAATCTAGATGCAGTCTGCGGAATATTCTAAGGTAAGAAATCTACGGCTAGAAGTCTCTATCAGATTCAAATGTGTGGTGTGTACTATGAGGATATACATCATTCGTCCAAGGAGGAGAATTTTTTGTTTCGTATTGAGGAAACAAAATGTAGCATTTCAAGAAAAGAGAACACAGATAGTCGGATAGAACAATTGATTTTTATATATAATCATTTTCTGTTTATTGTCTTTGCCCATTGCAGGTGGAATCAGCAAAATTATGCCAGACCCCTTGTGGGGGGTCTCCTGCTATATATAACAAAAAAAGCATTCCCAGATACTTCGCTGTTCAACATCGAGGTGCCAGGCATGAAAGAGAAGATTTTCCTTTTTCACGCAGGTAGGAACTATTTATATCTCCGATGTCAGAGAGCCCTTAGTACACCCAAGATGTGTCACTAGCTGTTACTCACTCATCCAAACTGTTTAATAAAAGATGCTGGTTAGGCCACAAAGGTTGCTGTGCTCGAGGAAAAAGGAACTTTGTAACAAGCATTGGCAGAGACAATTGGTGTCTCCTTTTTAAAGCAATGCAAATCATTTGGTTTTGCTAACGCATTTTTCCATAGAACAAAAAGAGAAAAAAATGCTTGGTTGCAATTTGCTGATTAGTAAACATAGAAAAAATACTTGTTTCCCGATGTTGATCAGCAAAAACAAAATACAATGATGCACACACGTCATCACAGGTGTATGCTTTGACCACACAATGGCTCAGCATTGTAACGTAAATACAGGCATGCGTTGACCTCGTGCTAAAGCATATGGCATTAGGATCCCATTTTTAAAAATGTACTTGCGGATTCTTAACTTGATGCAGTAAATAAACAAGCATTTGCAATACAAGAGGTCTCGCATTTGCAAGAGTTTGAGCTATTGGCATTGTAAATGATGATGCCTTTTATTTATATATTTACAAAACCTGCAAGCGGTGCATAAACACTGCAAGCAGTGCGTAAATACCGTTTGCAGGTTTTGTAAACACATAAATAAAAGGCATTGTCATTTAAAATGCCAATAGCTCAAACGCTCGCAAATGCAAGACCTTTGGGGCACCTGTGCTTTAGCTTTCAACATGCCAGTTACTTTACACAAGGATACATTCGTTTTTGTAGTACCGGGGAGATTAAGTGATTTGCCAAGAGCCAAGCTGAGGCCGAAACTCAAACCCAGTTTCCCAGCCCCATATTTGGCAGCTCTGGCGGTTACTCTGCATCCTCTCCGAAGAGAACTCCACTTCGTCTCCTTAGCCTTCGCCTCAGTTCCACATTTTGTGATTATAGGCAAATCTCTTAAACTCCCTGCCCTTTGCTGCTTGCCCCCGCTGAACTTCATGCACAGATCCCCTCCCCCACCAACTCTATTTTTCAATTTTTTGTGCAATGTTATGTACCACCAACACCCCCTAAGGTATTTGAACGCCTTACACAAGCACCAGTTACTTTTTTGTGTGCAGTTTTATATAGCGCCAATACCACCTGAAGATATTGGAGCCCTTTACATTAGCACCAGTTACTTTCGTTTTTGCCTTTTTATATAGAGCCAACACCACCCAAAGGTATTGGCGCACTATATATTAGCACCAGTTACTTTTTTGTGCTGTTTTCTCTTTCACCCTCTAGGCTCCTTTTTGAAGATATGGTTAGGACGGTGTATCAGCCTTGAGAGCTTTTTTCCAATTTTTACACACTGTGTGATTAAATACTGCTGTCAATCTCTCCAATAGGATCATTTTATTCTTTCAATGTGTCTATTTGTTTTGTTGACTTTTTCCTTTGTTCTCTTTTGCTTTTAGACAATATAAAAGAGACATCTAGATGGAGAAAAATTGTCTAGCGTTCACGGATGAACAAATTGCGGCCATTGTAGCTGACCTTCGCTTTTTCCCGATGCCCCCCTACTAAGTAGTACTTCAGCCAGGGAGGAGTGGGAAAAATTAAGTAACAAAGAAAAAACTGTTTAGGATTGCGCTCCATGGGGCGCTTATGACAGAGTATTACAGAGCAGGAGCTACCCCAGCGAGCCTACTTGTAAGAATTGAACCCCAAATTTTTCCTGACGTTAGTAAGTTTAGGCTAGATTGGAGCTTTATAGCCAACAAATGCACACACAATTGGTTAATATTGATGAAAAGCACTGCCAAAAGGCTAAGTGAGGAACTGCTAAAAGAGTTTTGGGAATTGGATACCAACCTTTACTGATACCAAAGAACACTTCATAAAAATTATATGATCAATCAAAAAATAAAGGGATAACAACGTAACCTTGAAAGATACACCCATGAGTGGGCATTACCTTATGTAAACGAGGGGTACTATCAAGCAGGACCTGAGCAGTACAATCCAGGAGGACGTCAAAGGGGGAGACAACAGATGAGGCGTACCCCTAACAACTGGACTTTTGACAACACATTCAGTGAGGAAGAGGGCCAGCAAGGCAATAGGGTGAGATTCAACCAGCAAGATCGGAATAAAGAGGATTTGGGAGTACTTCTTAGGTCTTTTTTAGGACAAGGACAGAGGACCAACAGAGGGGGAGGGTAGACAGGAAGAGGCCGAGGGAGGGGCAATCAGCGTCCACAATGGCAATCCTTCTCCCCGAGAGTAACCAGCAGTCGGGAGCGAAATCAGATATAAATAATATTGTGGTCAATTTGTCTGACCACATTTCGACTGTCAATGAAGAGAGGGTCCATAACATGGGGCTTGGGTTTGTTCTGACGCCTAAACATGACTCATTTAAATGTAGGGTGGTATTCCAGGAGACTATGCATAGGATCAAACTCAAGAAGTTTTTTGCCAATAAACCTCAAAAGAATCTTAGAGCCTTTGGTACTAATTTGAAGAGACCGTCATCATTTTGTCCACCGTTGACCTCAGTGGGTCCGGAAGTTGCAGTTTTTGAAACCAAAGTACTGCAAGATATTACCAGTTTTGAAACACAAGATAATAGATCAGAATACAATAACATGACTAAGGATGATTGGAATGCAGTGAAGAGTTTGCAGGATAACCACTCCCTGACCAGAAAATCAGTTGACAAGGGTGGGGCAGTGGGTGTTCTCAACTCTATAGATTACGATGCTGAGGTCAATAGACTGTTGGGAGTACAGACTAATTATCGGCCCCTCAGTCGTGACCCGGTACAAGATCAACTAAAGATAATACGGGAGAAGGTGGGCAGAGCAAAGGAAAATAAATGGATTTCGGTGAAGGAGGCAGAATTCTTGATCAATGAAAATCCCAGGACTCCTGCTTTTTACATGCTTCCCAAAATTCACAAGCCAACACGCCCCCCTCCCTGACGACCGATTGTGTCGGGAATACAATCTGTTCTCAAACCCCTGTCACAATACGCTGATTATTTCATACGGGAATCAGTGATCAACCAACAATCTTTTGTAAAAGATACCACAGAGGTTCTGAACATTCTGGATGGCATGTCCTTTGATCAAGAACAGGAGTTTTTTGTCACGATCGATATAGAATCACTCTATACTTGTATCCCCCAGGACGCTACGCTGGTGGCAGCAGCACGCGCATTGGGGGAACAAGAGTGATTCTATGATGTACCTCAATCTTTTGTGATGCAATGTGTCGAGTTAGCCCTCACTAGGAACTATTTTAGTTATAAAGATCAACAGTACCTCCAAACAACAGGTAAGTTGATGTGGGCTACCATGGCACCTAGTCTGGCATGTATCTATGTCGGACAGTTTGAAGAGCACGTCGTCTATCAATCCACCAATCCCTTCCAGAGGAATTTACGCCTCTGGAAGAGGTATATAGACGATGTGCTCTGCATTTGGACAGGAAGAAAGAAGTTACTTACCTGTAACTTTAGTTCTCCATTATTGGTAACTTTCATAGATTCCCATTGCTTGTATCATTTCCCGTCGTCGGAATGGGAGCCTCGGTGTATGTATATATATATATATATATATATATATATATATATATATATATATATATATACATACACCTAGGTAAATACACCCTAATAGGTACAAAAAAGTAAAAAATAGGCCTAGGCCTCATTATATTTTGTAGCCTATAGGTGTCCTTATGTAAAAAGACCCAAACTCACATTAGCAACCAATCAGATTAGCCTCACCCTGTGGAACCTTCCTGAGAAAGCTCAGAGCCTCAGATTTTCGTAGCCGTTGCCTTGCCACAGAGTCACCTAGACCAGAAGTGAGCTTTCCCAGGGGAGGTGGGTGGGCGCATGGGAATCTATGAAAGTTACCAATACTGGAGAACTAAAGTTATAGGTAAGTAACTTGTTTCTTGCTCCAGTATTGGAACTTTCATAGATTCCCATTGATTGTATCAGAGTAGATAGTAGTTAGCATGCCTCAAACATTTCGTTCGTAGTTACAAATCTATTATCAACCAATGATATAACACATCATAATAATCATAAATCAGTAACCATAGCATAATCAATGAAATGTGAGAAAAAACAGGAAGGAGGGAAGAGAGGAAAGCTCACCTCTTACTGGAAGAGATTTCTCAGGACTGCTTGACCAACAGCCGAATTCCCCTTTGCAGCCGCGTCCAGGCAGTAGTGTCTCGTGAATGAGTGAGTACTGCTCCAGGTGGCCGCTCTGCAAATATCCTTTATCGATACTCCTGCAAACAGTGCTGTAGACGATGAGATCGATCTTGTGGAGTGCGCCTTCACCTGTCCTTCCAACGGCTTGCCTGGTGGCAGAAACGGATCGCACTCGATATCCATCTGGAAATTCCCTGCTTTGACAAAGGAAACCCTTTCCTTGGGGCTCCAAAAGCCACAAACAGCTGGGGCGTCTTCCGAAATCCAGCTGTGCGTTGAAGATAGAATTTCAAACATCTCTGGACGTCCAGAGAATGAAGTGTCCTCTCAGCCTGGGTTGAAGGCCGAGGAAAAAAGGAATTCAGAACCACTGGTTCATTAAGATGAAAGTCTGTCGGTACCTTCGGAATGAACTTGGGGTTCATTCGGAGGATCAAGGTATCATTTTTGAACTGCAAGTAAGGTTCCTTGATAGTTAAAGCCTGAAGTTCTCCCACTCTCCTTGCCGAGGTGAGTGCCAGAAGAAGCGCCACTTTCCATGACAGAAACTTCAAGTCGGCCTTATGTATTGGCTCAAATGGCGATCTCATCAGTTGAGCCAGGACCACATTCAGATGCCAAACCGGAGGTGGAGGCCGAACTGGCGGAAATACTCTACACAGTCCTTTTAGGAATTGCTTTATCACTCTTGCTGATAACAGAGAAGGACCAGATCTTGTTGTTCTATACCTGGAAATAGCCGCCAAGTGGACCTTGATGGAAGCATGAGCCAGACCTGCCTGTGCCAAAGATAGAATGTATGGTAAGAGTTGATGCGGAGCTGATGAGAATGGATGCACTCCTCTCTGGCACCATAAATAAAACCTCTTCCATTTCGCTCTATATGTTTTATTAGTGCTAGGAGCTCGTGCTAAGATGTTCCTGCAGTCCTCCAGAATGTCTAGATCCTTAAACTCTCTGTGTTCAGGAGCCATGCTGCCAATTGAAGCGAGCTTGGGTTCGGGTGGAGAACCTGGCCGTTGGACATTGATAGAAGAGTCTGGTTGGAGTGAAGATGAATGGGCTGTTCCTCCGACAGAAGAAGCAACTCCGTGAACCAGAACTGGCGAGCCCAGGCGGGCGCTATCAGTATCATCCTGCACTTGTCCATCTTGAGCTTCTTGAGGACTCGAGGAATCAGGGGAAATGGCGGAAAGGCGTAAACAAATGCGCCGGACCAAGACATCAAAAGGGCATTCCCCAGCGATCCTCGATGGTGTTCCCTGCTTGCGTAACACCGGCATTTCTTGTTCATCGGAGTGGCAAACAGGTCGATCGCTGGGGTCCCCCAGCGGGAGAAGATGTCCTTGACCACTGCGTTGTCCAATTCCCACTCGTGTGAGACTGCCCTCAGGCGGCTTAGCGTATCCGCTTTCGTGTTGCATACTCCTGGAAGGTGTTCCGCCACGAGCATGATGTTCTGTGAGATTGCCCATTCCCATAACAGCTGGGCTTCCTGAGAAAGCAGTGGCGATCTTGTGCCTCCCTGCTTGTTGACGTAATGCATTGCGGTGGTGTTGTCCGTACGCACTAGGATGGCAGAATTTGAAATCCATGGAAGGAAAGCCAACATTGCCAATCGAATAGCTCTTAGCTCCAGAACATTGATATGCAAGCGACGTTCTTTTGGCGTCCAGTGTCCACTGACTTGGAGATCTTGCATGACCGCTCCCCAACCCTGAAGGGAGGCGTCTGTTGTAATGACGCGAGGAGCCGGCGCCGCTCTGAAACTGAGACCCACCGAGAGGTGAGATTTTTTCATCCACCATGAAACCGTCTGTTTCATCTGCTGGGTGACAGTTACCCTGTCGTTGAAAGACCCTTCCACCTGCGTCCACTGAAGGTCTAGTTCCTCTTGCAAGGGGCGCATTCGCAGCCTGCAGTGCGGAATCAATTGAATACAGGATGAAATCGACCCTAGAAGAGATTTGTACATCCTGACTGTCATCCAACTTTTCCTTTGCAATCGAGCGGCTGAAGACATGAGTTTCATTTGTCTCTCTTCTGATGGGAAGACTTTGCACACCTGAGTATCGAGTATTGCTCCCAGGAACTTCACCGAACCCGCCGGTCGAAGAACCGATTTTTCTCTGTTGAGTTGTAAACCCAGATGAATGAAGAGACTTAAACATGTTTCCACTGCTTCTGTTGCCGCTTGGAAACTTGGTGCCTTCAGCAGCCAGTCGTCTAAGTATGGGAATACTTCCAGAGACTGTCTTCTCAGAAAAGCTGCTACCGGGGCCAGCACCTTTGTGAATATCCGGGGTGCAGATTTTAATCCAAATGGGAGCACCATGAACTGGAAGTGACTCTTGCCTACTGTGAAGCGAAGGAAACGTCTGTGAGCTGGGTGGATCGGGATATGAAAATAGGCATCTTCCAGGTCTAACGTAGCCATGAAGTCGCCTGGATTCAAGAGGCGCAATATGTCCTGGAGCGAAATCATCCGAAACTACAGATTTATGAGATAGGTGTTGAGCTCCCTTAAATCCAGGATCGGACGCCACTTTTCCTTTGTTTTGCGGATCAGAAAAAATCTTGAATAGAAACCTTCTCCTCTTTGCGATAGGGGAACACGTTGGATCGCCCCTTTCCGAAGCATTTGTTGAACTTCCAATTGCAGAAGGTTTAGATGTTTTGAAGTAGTGGCGTGGGGAGCTCTTGTAGGTGGAAATTCCTGGAATTCTAACGTATGCCCATGTCGGATGATGTTCAATACCCACTGATCCGATGTTATTTCTTCCCAGCTGCTCAGATGTTGAGTTATCCTGCCGCCCACTGGAGACCCATGGAGCGGAGAAACAGTTGGCAGAGTCAGGAGGCCGCTATTGACGCTTGCCAGCGTCCTTGCCTTGACGCCCTTGACGTCCACGAGAGTTCTGACGAGAGAACGACTGAGATTGTGACTGCCGCTGATAATACTGATTGCCGTACTGAGGTCTGTACGACTGCGACTGCTGCGAGTACCATTGCTGTTGATAACCACCTCTTGGCGAAGTGAAGCCTCTTCCTCTTGCCCCACAGAATGGTGTTTTCCTATATTGTAGGGTATCAAGAGCCCTAGCCGTCTGTGTCCTTTTTTATTCCTTGCAGGGTGTCATCGACATGTTTTCCAAATAACATGTCCCCATCAAAGGGTAAGTCCAGAATCTTATTTTGAACCTCTGGTCGGAAGTAAGTAGCTCGTAGCCAACCCTGCAGTCTAAGAACAGCCGCGCTACCCAGAGCACGGAAAGAAGTGGTTGCGATGTCCATCGCGCAGTCAATCATTTCTGAAGAAGAACGTTGCCCCTCTTCCAGAAGTTTTTGTGCTTCGGCCTTAGGGTCATCCGCCAGTAGGTTTACATAGGCTGCAACATCACTCCACATCTGGCGGTCGTACCTCGCTAGAATCGCCAAGGCATTGGCTGCCCGGACCAGCAAGCTAGCCATTGATGAAAAACGCTTCCCAGCATTGTCTAACCTTCTACCCTCCTTGTCTGGTGGAGTTGTGAGGGTGGCCGAAGGATTCCACGATTTTTTCTGCACTGCCTGTGATATGACTGAGTCTGGTCTTGGTTGTCCAATCAAGCAGGCGGGACTGTCATCAGGAGCTTTATACTTCTTCTCTAGGCGCGGTAGGGTTGGAATGACCGTCGCCGGGGCCTGCATCACCTTCTTTCCCTCTTCCCAATATATGGTCTACAATGGGAATCGAACGCACTGTCTTACGGTAAGCCTTTTTAAAATCATATAAAAAACAATCCGTAGATGTTGAAGGCATGGCTAGTTTATAGCGTGCCGTGGCTCTCTCAATTAAGCTGAAGAAACCTCCCACATCCGCCGGAGGTGAATCTATCGGGTCAGGCACCGGAGAAGCCGAATCCGGAATAATATACTGGTTCCATTCACTATCCGGGTTCTGATCCTGGTTGTCACCTGCTCCATCCTCATCCGAGGTGTCATCCCGGTCTGGTGTCTGCCGAGGATATTCCCCCTCTTCTTCCACATGTGACGGAGGCACAGACTGAATTGCCACCACCTGTGGCTGAACTTGCGCCTGACTTTCCACTGGCCGCGACCCTTGTCTGCTTCTATATTCTTCCAGCATTGCTCTTAAGTCTGTCAAAAGACTCATAGGCATAGTAACCGTGCCCTGCTGTACCTGGGCTTCCTGGTATGAGACTTGATTTTGCTGTCGCTGTTCTTGCTGATAATAATACTCATTTTCTTGGTCAGAATCATGGTATTTAAGATGCAACTGTGATGGACTATATGCATCTCCATACATCTCATTCTCCTCCTCTGAGTAGTCCTCTTCGTCCAATAACAGGACTGGGGGTAATGAAGTCACCTTTCTAGGTGATGTAATATCCGGATTTATCCTCCTTTTCCTGGTGCTTTCCCTTGCACCTGCCGTCGACGGCGTCATAAATGAGTCCACCATATCCATAGGCTGTACTGCCATCGTCGACGGGGCTGTCGACGAGATTATTGTCACCGTCGACGGGCTCGTCATCGTCGACGGGCTCGTCATCGTCGACGAGGTGGTAACCGTCGACGTAGTTATCGTCGACGCGGTCGTCGCCCCAGTCTTCGTCGACGGCATCGTCGTTGAAGTCCTCGTCAACCCCTTCGTCGTCTTAGTCGTCGCAGGATGGCTCTTCGACGGATGAGGAGACAAAGTCACTGAAGAGGCTTTAGAGCCTTTTTTAACCACTGTTGAAGCTTCTACAGTTGGTTTCTTGAAGGACTTAGAAACTTTATCCTGATGTGAAGGCCCGGCCGAGCCCTCATCAAGTTTTGCCTTCTGCACCTGAGGTGCTTGCCTTTCCCTCTCCTTTACACTTCCGTGAGGAGATTCGCCAGGCTCGGGATTGCCAGACCTATCAGAGGTCCCACGCACAGCCTTTGAGGGGGGTTCAGATGATACCTCCACAGATGATCTACCCCTCTTTAGAGACGTTTTAGAAGATGTTGACCTGGCATCCTCCTCATCACTTGATACCACTCCATCCTTCTTTTCCAACTTCCTGAGCCAAATAAGTAATCTTCCCTCACGATCACGAAGGGTCTTAACAGACATCACCCTGCATATTTTACAATCTCCTGCCTTATGGTCAGGGTATAAACAATATATACAGTCCTTGCGTTTGTCCTCAACATAAAGCCGTTTTTTACCACAAGTGGCACAAGGTCTGAATAGGCTCTTCTTTTCCTTATCAGGCATTGTTAAATTTTGAACAAATCCTGTCAGAAAACAGTTTAAATAATACCTCAAAGTAGAAGTTAGAGCAGAGCTCTAAGGAGACTCCCTGTCACCAACGATGCGGTAGAAAATCTGAGGCTCTGAGCTTTCTCAGGAAGGTTCCACAGGGTGAGGCTAATCTGATTGGTTGCTAATGTGAGTTTGGGTCTTTTTACATACGGACACCTATAGGCTACAAAATATAATGAGGCCTAGGCCTATTTTTTACTTTTTTGTACCTATTAGGGTGTATTTACCTAGGTATATATATAATTACCGAGGCTCCCATTCCATCGACGGGGAATGATACAAGCAAAGGGAATCTATGAAAGTTCCAATACTGGAGTAACTGAGGAGGCTCTTTTGCAATTCCTTGATTGGCTGAACCGGCAGGATGTCAGCCTGAAATTCACATGGTCCTATAGCCATAACACGGCTATATATTTGGGCCTTGTTATAGAAGTCAAGGATGAGGTCATCACTACATGTGTTCATCAAAAGCCAACTGACAGAAATTCTCTTTTACTTTACGATTCCTATCACCCGAGGGCCTTGCGGGATAACCTTCCGGTAGGACAGTTCTTGCGTTTTAGGAGGAATTGCTCCTCTACCGAAGTTTACATGGAACAATCCCAGGGACTAACAATGAAGTTAGAGCACAGGAATTATGCCCAAAGAATAATTAAACAAGCCAAAAAAAAGCTCTCAACACTCCACGTAGTGTTCTTTTGGAGAAGAATGTGAAAGAAAAAGATGACTGTGTCCCAGTAGTTATGACCTTTGACCTGTTGGCAACAAGGATCAGACAGTCCATTCACAAGCACTGGTCCCTGCTTTCAAATAAAGACTTTGTAATGCCACCTCCCAGGTTTGCTTTTACGAGATCCAGCAACCTGAAGGATAAACCTGTCCATATCCGTATACCACCTGTATCGAAAGTGGGAAGGGTATGCCTAGACGTGGGTCCAGTGCTCACTACGCCACTGGAGTCAAGCTATCCTGGCTGGGGACGGTTGATAGCCAGAACCCGGTCCTAGGATGCTTGATTCTGGTCCAGTAATTTACTAGGCCCACTTGCTTTGTGCACCGTGCCACAGCACTAACCGGGAAGAGATAGTAAACCATAGGTAAGGTAGGATTTAGGGAACTTCCCGTTAGCTTTGTGAGAATTTACATTTACACTGTGACTGCCTGCCTGGCTGAATACACAATGATACCAAGTAAAGATTGAAAATTACACCAACGTTTGTATAAATGTTTACTTGCAGGGCGTCTACATTTTTGCCAAATAGTTTTAAAGGATGGACTGCTAGACTTTCATTGGGGCTTGCCCAGCATTTTTTGTAAAGACTAACCCTTTTTAGGTCGAAGCTTACAACATCTTAGGGACATTCAGATAGCTTCCCTGGGAATGCACTCCAACCATTGCCTTTGTGGTTTAGAACTCACATTTGTTTGCTTTGTATTTTCTGGCTCCTTTTGTTTCAGGCTGTCCAAGTCTAGTTCGTCCCTTCAGTTTCCCAAACTCTATTTACTGTATTCTTCCACCAATGCTTGTTGTCTTTAAACAGGTCTTTAAATCTTATTCTTATCTTGTCACATTTGCTGTGCGTTCAAAGACAGAGGTGAAATGTTAAGCTGTGTCTTCCGAGGAAGCTTGGTGTTTTCTTTCTGTGACTTCAAAGCGAGGAAGTATGTGACAATCTTGAAGGTGCTGGCTGGGAAAGAAATGTTGTTGTATGTTTAGTACACAAATAGAAGAGTGGGCTGCCTGGCACAGAATGTCTCTGTTTTCCTACACTACTTCTTAGTTTGCTGGTTGTTGCATTCACGCACATTCATAAATGCAACTTTATTCCCTTAAAATACCAGTCCTTTGATTCATTGTGTAAAACACCAAACAAAAATACAACGCTTCTGTGGTCTGCAGCACAGGATTGAGAACCAAATATCCTGGTAGTCATTTGGTGAAATAGTTTTAAGTGATAGATGTGCAATGAGGAAAGTATACACCCGGAGTCCCTGCATGTATTATTGCAGATGGGACTTGAGGTGTTCCGCTGCTTTAAGTTGAGGGCACAGAAGATAAGGCAGAGCGAGTCAAGCAGCACCGTAAAGCTTCCCTTTTCACTCCATACTATTCCTTTTCTATTACTTTTCTGCACCTATCAGTACAGAGCTGAAACAACCTTTTTGTTAAAAGCCTGATCACTGCAGAATGTTAGTCGATCAGTGAACATGTATGCATCAAAGGATAAGCCACAGCATCCATCATACTGTCTAGTTTGAGATATACATTTGGGTTAAGGCCAACACACACCTCAGGAGTACCCTCTTTTACAGTGTACCAGACTGGCCATTTTTTATTTCCACAATTTGTCAGCTGTATATGGCTCTTGGGCATGTGACATAAACAGATAAATGCATATGCCTGTGTATTCATGTCAAAATTTGAAACAGACTTCATCCTAAACAACCCTGATTGGAAAGACAACTTGATCATATTCAGACGTTTCATTGATGATATTTTTGTGTTATGGCAAGGAGAAAAAAGTCAACTTGAAAGAAATATCATGGCCATGAACACACGACATGAAAGGATTAAATTCACTCACATCATCAATCATGAATCTATTGTTTTCCTGGACGTGAAAGTCAACATGACAGATTTTCAATTCACAACTCAAGTTTACACAAAACCAACCGACAGGAATTCGAGCCTTTTATTCCAAAGCTTCCACCCTAATGCACTGAAAAAACATCTACCAACCTCTCAGTTGATTAGACTAAAAAGGATTACCTCTGATCCTAACCAACTTGAAATTACATTCAAAGAACAAATAACGAAATATCAACAAAGAGGATACCCTATGAACATTCTGGAAGAATCAATGAAAAGAGTACACAACATTCCAAGGGAAAAGCATTTTTTACCTAAAACAAACACCTCAGAACAGAAAACAGTGTGCGTTTTAAAATACTCTACTGAGGCAATGAAGATCAAGAAGATAATCAACACGCATTGGAACTTAATAAAAACAGAACCAGATTTAAAAGATCTTTACAACGAAAGCATCACGTTTGCATTTCAAAGATCCAAAACTCTGAAAGAAATCCTGACAACTACAAAAAATCCTAAAATTCTTCACAAGGGAATGTCTAAATGCTTTAATTGTACCCACTGTAACAACGTTCTCATGGGGAATAAATTTACGCATCCTACTCAAGGATATGAAATAGAATTGAAACACAGTAGTACATGTGACACCAAGAATACCATTTATGCAATTAAATGCCCATGTGGAAAGACATATGTAGGCCAAACTGAAAGAAAAATTGAGGTGCGTATAACAGAGCACAAAAGTAACATTCGCCTAAAAAATACGAAATCTACAGTTGCCAATCATTGGATTGAAGCAAAACATCAAATATCTCAATTAAGATTTACGGTTCTGGAGGCAATTCCACAACGCAGTGACATGGACCCCACCAAACAGAGACTAAGAGCGGAATTCTTCTGGATAAAAAAACTTAACTGTTTACAACCAATTGGAATGAATGACCGTATCGAATATTCGTGCTTTTTATAGATGGCATCCTAAAAGGACTGTTGTGCTCCCCTTGACACTGAAATGATGATTCACTGTTATGTACATATATGCAACTCTTGCTGAATGTATAATTTATAATTTATTAATTATGTTTTATTTCTCCACATTCTCTTTTATTATTTATTTCTCCTGATTGTTATCATCAATTGCTATTATCAATTCTTGAATTTAGAGTTCACACTCGAACTGCGATCTCTCACTCATGGATTCATTTCTTCCATTTCTATTGTAGTCCGTTTCATTAGACTCCCCAGGATAAATAGGCCATCCACTCGATTCCACTTTTCTCTTTTCTTTTATTTCACATTTCTCTTGAGCTTAATCATTAGTCACCCGTTACCATTTTACCTTCGTATTTATTTTGATTTATTTTGTATTATTACCATTTACGGAATATCTCCGGAAAGTCTGTTTTCGACTTCCATGATAATACTCCTCACGTGATCGGCAATATCAGAAACTCCCAAACCCCGCGAACCACCGGTAAACCTCGATGTAGCGGAGACTACTTTCTTGCAGATCTTCAGTAACTTTTTTCTTTTGCCGACTGAAACCTGTATTCCGTTTATTTCCAATTTAAATCAGCAACCCTAATGCGATGTTTTGTAAACAGCTTCGCTAACGCGATTTACCATTTTCGCTTCCCCCCGTTTCTTTCACCCTTCACTGATCAGGTTTTTCATTCTGTTACACTTACCTAGTATAGATCAGACTCCGTACCCTCTGGTTTATGAACTCACCTTACAGTCACTTTCAATTGTTTTAGAAAGCTAGAATTCAGATATTGTAATATCGTTCATTATACATGTTAAAAATATCATATTTTTGTTAAAATGTGAGATGTGTTTAATGTGAGTGTTTGCTAAGGTCCTTTATTCATTTTACAGGCCCCTGATGAAGGGTCATTTATACCAACCCGAAATGCATTGGGCGGAAGATTCATTTCTAAATATGGATCTGTTAATGAAATGATGAAACACCCTTATGATTGATAATAAGGAAAGGAAAAAGAAGTGAATAAAGACATTTGAAATGATTCTCAGTACATTTGTTGATATCAATTCATTGAAAATGCGAAAATAAACGGAGGAGAAAGTGTTCAGTTTCTTGTTGAACTTCAGCGCACTTTTATGTGAAAGGCGATCCTACCTTCACACACTACTTTCTATATGATTAAGGCACGACTAGGCATCGTGTAACAATTGTTTGCGCATAAAAACAATAAAACTAGTCGACTTGTTAAAAAAGAGTGCAGAGGGACCAAAACTATTTCAATAAACAGATAAATACCTTAGAGACACACACCTATAGACAGACATAAGATGCATAAACTCACCAGCACTTAATTTCAGCCGGTGGTTTCCGGTGCTCGGCCCCGGCACTTCTTTGTCAGCACCGGCACTTATGAGGGTCTGCCACATAGTGGCGCTGTCACTCTAATTTAGAGATGACCACAACAACAGTTGTTTTGTTATTCAATATACAAAAAAATGACTAATACCTGCCATCCAAGCCATTCTTATAGCTATGGGGGCCCGGAATAGTCTTAACTGTCACTCTTGTAGGAGTGTCATGGTTAGTAGTTGTGTTGGTACTGTCATTGGCAGCATAGCAGGGACAATGGGTGGTGCAAGCTGCGGAGTACTCTGGACAAGGCCCCTGGCACCTATGTATTTACAAATTAAGCACTGACCACACATAGTCAGGCTAACAAAGAGAAAACATCTACACAAATGCTTAAATAAGGATAAGCACACCCACACACATACAGACAATTACACAGACTCACACGTATAGGTCCACGCACAGTTTTACCCTTACAAAGATCATACACTCAGACACATAAATGCATACACAAACAGACCGGGAAAAGGTCATACACCTGGCTGCATGTGGACACATATGGATACAGACACCAATAAAACCCAGACACAAACACAACCAGTTACTGACAAAGAGACTTGCAGACACTCACAGGCAAATGTAATCTGAAGCATGCACATATAACAATTCCTACACACAAACACAGCAGATTCAAGCACGTACATGCATATATGGCTACAGAAAGAAACCAAGACAGATACACAAATCATATAAATAATCTGACAGGCACATACTGTTGCTTGTCCGGTTCAGCTCCCACTGTTCGTCAATTTGCTGACCTCAACAGGGTTGAAACTACAGGTGCTAGGATGATGTATTATGTAAATTGGCTTAACAGGGTGAAACAGTGTATTCTGGGATGCATTGTGCTACAGTGGACAAGCTGTTTCAAGCCAAGGGAGGGGAAGAAACTCGTCCCTTTCTCAATTCAACCTTTGTGTTCTGGTACGTAGAGTCCCAGTGCCTGTTACTAAGTGAGGCAGGATATCTGCGTGGATACGTGTCTAGATACCTCATTCTTTCCTCAGTCTGTTCTTTGTGTTTTAATAGGTGTAGTACTAGGAAGATGGGCAGGGGGTCAGAGTTGTCTTAGAGTCAGTTGCTGTATTGTCCCGCCCAGCCTCTATAAAGAGTCACTCCTGTGCATTGTACTGGGTTAACCACACAATGGAGTGATGTCCCTTATGTGCCCTTAGCACAAGATGCAGAGACAGAAATGCAGTTTAGGAAGGCCCTAAAGACCTGGACCTTTGGAGCATCAGATGAATTCTGTCAAGCCCTCATATAGGTCTCTGTGCTTCACTGCTAAGCTTGTTACTAACCGTATAGCACCAGGATGCTCCTTCCGGAGTGACAGTATGCGCTCTATAAATACCACATTGCATTACATAGCATGTAGCGTGCTGTTATTACACTTTGATTCAAAATAAGCCAGTGAAAAGCATGGGGTCTTCTACATTGGCCTGGTGTCTGCAGTCTTTTGAAGAACATTCAAAATGAGCTGATGTGCGTAAAACGTATTAATGCACATTGTTGTACTAGGATGGATGTGGACCACATGGAATGTGTTGCCTGTGCTGCTATTACTGCATCCTATTAGTAAATATTTAACATGCAAAGGTCTCACAAATGCCAGATGAGACAAAAAGTGCCAGAAAAGGTAATGTAATCTTTAGGTTGTCATTTGTAGAATGTTTGCACCTGTGTTGTGTTGTCGTTACCGCACCATGTTACAGAGTGTTACAAGGCCAAGTGGTGTAAAGGTATTACAGCACTCTCTTCAGGTGTGTCCAGCACAGATCCGCAGAGAGAGCTGAGTCCATGCCAGATTTACAGGAATCTACAGCATATGTGCACATACAGTTACTCTAAATAGAACTAATTTACGGAGCTAGTGGGTATCCTGAAACAGTAGCAAGAATCCGGCCTTCCTTGGCACAAGTTGGAAAACCTTCCTTTAACAAGAGTTTGGGGGAGCTACCATATTAAAAGGAAGGGTGAAAGAAAGGAGTTACCTCAGCGCTCAGCTGACAATTTAACAGAGTATATAAAAAATTGAGAGGTAATAGTGGTGCTCACAAGGGAGGAATATTCACCCCACATTCATAGTTTGGAGACCAAAGTGGGTCCAGTAAAAATGTTACAAATTCCTAATTGGCACACACAATTTGTAAAGAGTATTCGATTTGAAGTAATAATGCAATTCACAGTTCAAATGTTCCAATGCAACTGTGCACTCACAGCCATCCCCGATGCCTACAAGAACAGGAACTTCTGAACTCATTACGACATTAATAATACTGCACCCGTTGCATATTCAACAATGGTTGATCGGCCTCTCGTTTCATTTTAATAGGATTTCAAAGGACCCTTCATACAGTGATTATTACATGGTTGGCTGAGTACTCCTCCCATATATTAGGGTGGACTGGTGATGTTCTTCTAGCTAACAGTATGGCTATTCTGCTGACTATATTAATTTGAGATTACCAGCCCTGTAGAAGTCGATATTTTCGACAAAACACGCGTTGGCTACTTTGACTACTTGAAGACCTAAACTTGAAATACATGACCTATGGAGTTCCAGAATTGAAGGAACATATGAACTGTGGATTGCATTCTTACTTCAAATCGACTACTCTATACAATTTGTGTGTGCCAATTAGGAATTTGCACAAAAAAAAGACAACATATTGATGGCGATGCGCTACTGTACAAGAATCGGTTAGCATGAATCAATGGTGTTGAGCCGAAGAGAAACTTGTTTTTCACTAATGGGTATATTATTGACAGGGTCTGCGTGCCTCACAGTGGAGATTGTGTCCGTTCCGGAGATCTGTGACAAGACCGCGTATCCAGTGCTGAAAATAATGTCCCTGTGGAATAACAAGCATAGGCAAAGCCAATAGGTTTCGCCTATGAAGTTTATTGGATTTGTCAGTGTTGTATTATTGGTCAGTTTGTAGAGTAGTTCAGCAGCTCCGCAGCATGGCAAACGTTAATTTATTTTAAAATTTTTGTTTACTTTCAACCATGATGCACAGCAGCCACGCAGCTGTCCAACATGGCAAGAACACATTGGCACAGTCAACTAGCTCTACTGTTTGGCCTTTCAATGTTTTTTTAAGCCAAGCTGTACTGGGCATGTGTGGGTCGGAACCAAGTGCGGATATCCTGTCTCCGGGTCAATACCTTTGCCCTGCCCACTGCAGTCTGTCTTCTGTTGTCCTGAGGCAAAAGCCACCCTTTAAGATCAGGGTCGCCACAGTGCACACAGCCACGAATTAGGCAACCAGCATGATTTCAGTGACAGGGGGGCACTCCAACCCCATCCAGGTCCTTAAACTGGTCCAGGGGTCAAAGTGGGCATGTTATCAACCAACTTGTGGCTTCATGCTTCACAAGCTGGATAGTGCTTGCAATGATGAAAGGTGGATCATACATTTGACTCCAATTAACATCCTGAGGCAACGTTATCGGTCTTGGTATGATGCAACAGCAATTCAAGACCAACTGAACATACAGCATAAATGGATAGCTTCTCTGATGCAGTTTTTGTGTTCGTTTTTCCTCACTGTGCAACTAAATTCTGTGTCAAATGAAGACATCTTACACCTGACAATGTCGAGAGTAAAGATTAATGCGTGCTGTTGTAAAGGATGAGACACAGTCCAGCTGTATAAGTAGAGTAATCCTTTATTGTAGCTCGGTTCTAGGATAAGTGAGTAGGAGAAGACAAAGGGTACAGATGCAGCCCCACCAGAAGCAGGCTCCTAGCCGCTCAGCCTGGGTTGACCAACTGACACTCTAAACACAGAGAGCCACTCAGGCATCCTATGATGTCATGGGATATTCCAACAGAGCAGTACAGTGGGGAATAGTACGGTAGTAGTTTACATCACATCTTCCTTCCTTGGGGATGCCATAACTGTGGACTCTTGTGTGCATAACGGACTGTCGATCAATTCTTCTTGCGGGTCACCCGTTTTTCCTTTTTTTCAGAACCTCGCCAGTGAACATGTGCAGAGCGCTGGCGGAATAAACCAACAACTGTGCATACCCAAAATCAAACATGGAAGGGCAAAAACCGGACAACTGTGAGACGGAGAAGCACCGTAGCACACCTTCCATCCTGGGGCTGCTCCACCCCAGATGGACCTAAATAGTAGGCTAGAACTAAGCAGGCCCCTAACATCAGTAGGGCAGGGAGTACTGAAGTAATTCCTGCAGAAGTAATGGCAGTCAAAGCAAGAGCAACACCAGGCTGCATCATGGCGCTCTGGCACTCCATTGTCCGGAAGTGCACAGCAGTGCGGGGAGGTGTATACTTATCCAGGCAGGGCGAAACCAGCTACATGTTACAACGAGGTGTGTGTGTGGGGGGTGGTCGGAGTGGGGGTGGGTTAGGGATTCCCCTACAGTCTTAATATGGCATGGTTTAAGTCCGCCGGCACATTAACCACCGTCATGACTACTTGAACGCGCCATAATACTATTAATTCACGTCTGCAATCTAGCCTCTCTGGTATCCATACAAGATGTATCCGATGCAAATTAGTACTGACCCTGTCCGAGCACTATTTCATCTGACACAAGTAGGTCAGAGTCAGGAGGGGACCCGGTTGCACTTAGCACTTTGCTATGCACTATGCCCTTTGCAGTAGAAGTAGTTGTGGCTGTGTTTCAGATTAAAACTTGTTGTATTCTGGGGGTGAGGCATCCACAGGGAATTTGTTATATTTTATGTGCAGGTTCTATGCCGTTACACGATCTCCTGAACCCGGTGAAGCCAGTGCGATGTGCGTTCCACATGTTGTTATGGTCACACAGATTTATTTATGCTTATGCCTGTACAAAGTTTCGTGGCTTTTCGCTCTACGCACTTTACAACACAATATAGTTTTGGCCATGTCCTACATTTTAAAACTCGCTGCTAATGTGGAGGGAAAAATCCATAGGAGCTTGTAAAATATTCGTCCATAGATATATTGATTTTATATTTGCTTACGTCCATGCGAGCACCATCCTTCTTGGCTCTTTGCGTTATGCGCTTTAAAGTTCGATTTCCATATGGTTTTGTTCTAGGCTTCCCAGCTGTTGTCATGGTGAACTGGATCCTAAAGTTTGTGTTTGTATTTGTTTTTGCTTTTATATGGATATATTATGGTTGTATGGTGTACATTCATGTTTTTTATGAACAAATAAATTACATTTTACATGTTTATGTTGTGCAAATGACGTCATACAATCAACTAGACATGCCACAGTAGTGTGTTCAAATATGACTTGTTCAGTTTCCGTCAATCGTATTTGTTTGGAACTACCACAAAAGAAACTGCCACATGGCTTGAGCAGGTCTTCTGACTTTAGAATCTTGAACGTACGTCAGTGGTTTAAGCTGCTGATGTCCAGGGCAGGCCAGTCTGATCATTTGACGCAGGACACTGTTACAATAGGGCTCACTCGTCTGGCATCGACATTTGCAATATTTTGAGATGAAAACATGAAGGGTATAGTTCAAATAGGAAAAGATTGATATCCACTGTCACTGTATCATTTGTATCAGATGACAAACGAAACTGGAGTGACAGCCATTCTCATACAATATCTTAAAAACAGGGTAGCACACAGATAGGTGGAAAAAACATTACTCAGAGCTGCAGGGCGGGCACTCACCAGCACAATGGATGAGGCTCTTTCTGTAATGGAGAGTCTATCACCTCTCTCTCCTAGACACACAAGTTTCTTCTAAACATCTCCAGGAGGTAGGCGAACATGAGGCAGAGAATGTTTCTGAACACCACCATCTCACGTCAGGAGAGGCGAAGGTGGTCCTTCCTGGACAGGAAGGTGAGATGGTGGCCATCAGGCAACACTAAAGCTTGTGCCGAAATCTCCTGTCTCGCCTCTTACATAAGCAGCGCCTGCCAATCAGGTCACTGGCATTCAATGGCTAGCTTTGCCAAGAACACTCCTAAGTCCTCTCATGTTTTTCCTTCACACACACTTGGTCACCCTGGAGCCTGTGAAATGGCCACTGAAGCAGTCAGTAACTGACAATGCCACTCTACAGGCACTCCAGAAGGGTTTACTTCAAAGGAGAATGGGTTTTAGCCCTGATGGATTTACATGCTGACACACCACAGGGAGAGGACAAGGTTCCTATAGACCAGGACAGACTTCATGCCATCTCCTAGACTCACACCCATGCCTTCCGTCCTGTTCCTCTATCAGTTCTACCCACACTACAACCATTAACCCTGCTGCTATGTATGTTTCTCCAGAGGAGACCTCTGGTCCTACACCACCTGTACACATACCCACATCCAAATAGGTGGGTTCATTCACTGTTGCATTGGGCACAGAGCATGGTAGCTAAGAAATGTTACCCTGAACCCATGACAGCACCCTGTTAGGTTCGGGTGGGTGGGGTTAATTTGAGGGGTAAGAGTGGCAATTTCAAATTGGATTCATCTTTCTATTCATCACCAAATGTTGAAACTTTGCTATGTAGACTAACAAATTGCCATAGGACTGAAATGTTGCTTCACTCTGCAGTATGTTTGTAGGTTTCTTTTTAAATTCTTATATTTGTACAGACACTGTAGCGCCATGATATCACATCCGACAGCCACAACACTTTTTTTTATGTTTTAAAGATAATGTACTGAACTTTCTTGTGTAAGAATGTCTGTTGAGGTTGGGTTGCCTATGCCAATACATCTTCCATATAGACACCACTAAACCAAAGAGTGAGGGGCAGGCCTAAAGGTTCGTAAAAAAAACGTTTTGGTGACATGTAGTGCTGGTAGGTCATATGTGAAGTGTGCACAATCAAGAAGGGGTGAAGGATCTTTCGGTGTGTGGGGTAAGGCTAGTGATTAAGTGTTCACTGACGTGTTCAATGTGATGGGAGGGTAAATCCGAGGGGGGCTTCAACATTTTTGGCTATGCTATACAGTGTGTAAGTTGGGATCTGGATCAGTTTCTTTTGAGGGAGCAGATCGGTGGGTAGTGCTGGGGCACATGCAAGTGGATGGATGAATTGAATTGAATTGAGCTTTTTTATAGCGCAACTGTCACCCTACGGGTATCCTGGCGCTCAGATTTGGAACAATCAGCCTACACGCAAACGAGTAACCGTAGAGGCAGTGTTAAAGGTCAGTCCTAGGGAAGAGCCAGGTTTTCAGGCTCTTTCTAAATTCCGTCAACGAGTTGGCCTGTCTAATGTTCTGTGGCAGCCCATTCCATAGTTGGGCGGCCACCACGCTAAAGGCTCTCCCCCCCCATCCTAGAGCGCCTAAATCTAGTAGTTGCCAACAGGCCTGTACTAGAAGATCGTAGTTGCCTTTTTGGATTATACCACGTAAATTTCTCTCGTAACGGGATAGGACCCAAGTTGTGCGCAGCTCTAAATGCAATGCAAAGGGATTTGAAATGCACCCTTTCCCTGATGGGCAACCAGTGAAGTTCTCTCAAGGCCAGCACTGTTGAGGACCTACTTTGTTTATTCAGCACCATTTTTGCCGCCATGGACTGGACTCTCTGCAACCCCTGAAAGATGTATTGCGGCGCTCCCAGATACAGGGAGTTGCAGTAGTCCAGCCTACTCAGCACTATGTTCCTCACTACCAAGGCGCGCGTATCTTTAGGGAGTAGTGGAAGGATCTGGCGTAGCATTCGCATCAAGGATAGACATACCCCCCAGTCTTGTTAGACTGTGATTCCATTTGAAGGTTGCTGTCCACCCAGACTCCCAAGTTTCTCACCGTTTTAGCTGGGGTAAGAGGTTCCTCTTCTGGTGTAAGCCTGAACTGCAGGGGTAACTGTTGGGACAGTCTGGCCGTGGGGCAGTAAACCACCTCCGTCTTCCCACCATTAAATTGTAGGGAGTTATTCCTAAGCCATCCAGCCGTCTGCCGCATACACTCCTGAAAGAGGTCCATCGACACTGCGTGTCTCTCCTCAAGGGAGAACACCAGTTGAGTGTCGTCGGCAAAGTTGACCTAGTCAATGCCGAAAGATTTAATTATAGGGAACAGAGGCTGAAGGTAGATGTTAAACAGGACAGGGCTGATCGCAGAGCCCTGCGGTACCCCATATTGCACCGAAGACTTACTAGAGGTGAAAGGTGCCAAATTCACCATCTGCTGTCTTCCTGATAGGTAGGATCTCAGCCATTTTAAAGCCTGACCTGACACCCCTATATACTCTCCAGCCTTACTGGTGGTTCTTTTTCAGGTCTATAAGGGACATGAATAAACCCCACAGGACTGACTAGTTGCCCATCATCCAAAGGAAATTGTTGAGGCTAAATGAAATGGCTGCCTCAGTGGAGCTGTGGATGAGCAGTCAGGTGGATTATTACTTGTGTTTTACTACACGTTTTGTGCTGCAAGTGTTCGAGTTGCCCAGGTGTGTTAGAATTACATGCATGATTTATCTATGGAAGGAGTTGACTTAAGTTGCTACATTAAGACATATGCAACTTACCTAACTTGATGATGGTAGTCTCTAAAAATGGAAGCTCATGAAACTGGTACATCATTCCACAGGTTTGCACGAATGATCATGGGCCTTGACCAAGGACTATAGCTGCCATCTGGCGTTGGTCCACCTGTCCTTGAAATGTATACTCTCATCTTGTCATGCACTTCTTCCAAGATGCAAACCTCCACCCCTAGTGCATTTACCTTGTTAGGGAAGTCCTGCTATGGGCCATGTTTCTATGATCCACTAACAGTGTGTGGAAGCACACCATGTAGTTCCCCATAGTGGTCATTGATTATATTTACATGCTTCTGATTGTTATTTTTATTTGACGTGCGATTGTGGTTAGATGTAGCAAATGTCCTATGTCTACCATTTAGATTGATAACTAGCAAAAGTGTACACCATTTTACCTCCTTGAATTAGACAGAAAAAAGCTGGAAATACGACTGAAATGTTATTTATAATGTTATTAAGGTCCAACTTTCAGGCAGACTTCTCTATTCCTCATCTTTTACATGACAGCAAGGGGCAGTGAGATGTGTGGTTACATTTCAGCCGAAAACTCTGCCTATTTTGTTGAACAGCACTTATGTCAAAATATACCAACAGCAGTGGATGTACTACTCTGTATGCATACAGTTTTTTTGTCGTACTTCTGCCTTTTTGGCACTTTCAGTCAAGCCACAATGTTCTGCTGCTGCACATTGTCCCGAGAAACACAACGTCTGTGCAATACCTTGAATGTTAGCTCACAAACTCATAAAATCATGTTCCTGTCACAGAACTGCCCTCTGTTGAGTATCCTTTTGCACAAGGTAGGTGAACTTAAAGTGAACGACAGTGCTTATCAAGTAGTACATCACTGTAAGTGTCTGAAAGCACACATACCAAATCTCCACAACCCTCACTGAATCGGAGAGTGCTGCAATAGAGCTAAAGGGACTAAACACTATCATTTACTCCAGTTTTCAGGAAAAACCTTTCAGATTATATGGTTGGCTGGGCAGCTTGGACCCAATGTAGTACAGCGGAGGCTGTCAAGGTGGAACCAGTGGACATTTTAAGTGCAGCTCTCCAGATATGGTACCAGCTGGCCCATAAAACTCAGAATGAAAAGTCTTGGGAGCTTTTGTGGGCTTTTCAACTATCACATTTTCAGAAAGGGTAGTTTTCTGTATGTTCTCATTTCTGGATTTTATCTTTGCTAATTATTTTACTGCTAATATTCTAAAGTGATATCATTTCAAATTTAATTATAATGAGAAAACAACAGGAAATAAGCAATTTTATAAGAAACGTATTAATTTTGGACTCCATTCGATTTCTGTCTTCTTATATCTGCTGACCATCTCTTTACAAGCACAAAAATGACCCATCAACTGCTGTCATGACAATATATATTATACATTCCCAGCTCTAAGCATTTGAAATAGGATAGAAGCACCAGTGCCAACAGTCCTTAGGGCTCAGTGTTCAGTGCTCTGTTTTCCATCCAGTAAACAATTTGGTGACTTTCTTGAAGAACTGTAGCTTGCATCAGCCTGGTGCTCAGATGCTCTCATAAGAGCGACAAGAGTTGTATATTGGGGAAAGTGTCTCCCAAAGTATCTTCACTAAAAACGACTGAGTCCAGAATGCCCCAATCCTTGTGCCATGGGTAGCCAAGAGAAGGATGTGTGGGAGAGCCAGGATCAATCAAAGTGGCTTCTTCAGGAAAAATGGGGCTTAGGGGCAAAAGATAAAAAAGTGGCAAAAAACTATTTCTCCTTGTAGTCAAACAATTTCCAAACTTAACATATGGTTGAGTTTTTCCTATAAAAGTCATTGTGGTGGCAAGGGTCAGGCACACTACCTATTATATACTGCAGAGGGATTCATGAGACAGTCACAACTCTGCAGCTCCATCAACAGTTTGAAACCTGTCAGTGCTCCCACAAGCCAATTAGAAATTTTCAAGGAGCTCAATGATGCGCTTCTGTTCACTCTCCCGGAACTCCTGGCTCTTTCCGTCACCGATGTTCTCTGCATAGTCTGGAGAGGAGAGAAGCAAGGAGAAACAAACAAAAACATCAGACAAGAATTTAACATTAGGGAGAAGGAACTGGTTGGGGAAGTAAATAACGAAAGTTACTTTACAAGACATTCAGGGGAAACAAGAAACATTAGGGCAGGATACCCATTATTGTTTCAAAAAGGCTAGATCAGTGCCATATTTTCAGGATATCTGAATAACAAATTTACATACAGGGGATTTAAATAGAAACCATCCACATCCTTGGAGGCCATCCTGAAAATAAGGCATGGACTCGGCCCTGCTGGAAATACAATGGACAGCCTCGGGCTAGGAAGATTGAATGCCTCTACTTCCCCTAGCTACTCAATCATATACATAAAGCCCTGGAAGACAAGATGTAGGTGTTACCTACAAATTCACCAGGAATTTCACCAATGTCTTACAACACTCTTATGCTAAGGAATTCAGTGGCTTTTAAAAGTATTTTCATTTACAGATAGTTCCAAGAAGCTCTGCAATACCCTAGTTTTAAGTGGTATATGATCACAAACTGTCCTGTTATAGGCTCTGGATGAAATGCGTGGAACCACCCATGTCCGCATCGAAGAGCTCTCTGCCTAGAGAGACCGAATGATCTGCTGTATAGCAATGCACCGTGGAACCGAGAGGCTTGTGTCAGCACATATTGTTTGGTAAGGAAGAGCTGCGTTTTACACAATCTAAAAAAGTAACATAAGTCGCAGAGGATCCACTCGGTATGCCAATTTCATGCCTCGCCTTCAGGTATAGGCTCAATGCAGAATCTGGCTCTAGCCTTACTTTACAACACTATTCCACTGTCTATGTGATAATGTAACTACTATTTACAATGCAACTACTATTTGTTTCCACCAGTTCTGCTGAGTGGTTGCTTCATGCATATGTGACCCATTCCATCAAAGCATATTCTCTTGGTCGTCCACCTGCCCTGAACCTGGATACTAGGGACTTTCATCTGAGGAACAAATCCAACCATTTAAAAATTTTCAGAGGTTTACTCTCACACTTTGTGCATAGAGTGCAATGGGAATGAATACAAAAAGGAAAATTGACTCACAACCCCAGGCGTGTAGTTAAAAAGTAGTTGTAACTGGGATACCGTTGGCCGTCAGAACCCTGCCACTGCACATGCTGCAGTACTAATTGGGGCTACACTGCTGGGTGCATCCAATTTTGGAGTCTTTATAATCTTCTGAGAGAATCAATCAATCAGGATTTGTAAAGCATTGGCAAATCACCCGCAAGGGTTTCGAGGTGCTGGGATTGTTAGCTGATTTGTGGTGATGTGTTAAATCGAACAGCCAGGTCCTGAGTCTTTTCCTGAATGATGGAGCGTTGGGGCAGTCCTTAGGTGCAGGGGAAGGTTGTTCCAAGCTTTGGCTGCCAGGTGTGCGCGTCCTCCACAGTTGCCTCAACAGATTCGGGGGGTGTCTCTGAGGAAGAGGGCGGCAGATGGTAGGCGTCTGGTCAGCTGGTGGAAAGTCATGCATTTGTTGATGTACACTGCTCCCTCCTTGTGAAGGGCTTTGTATGCAAGGGTCATCATCTTGAACTGGCATCTCTTCTGGACCATGTAGCTTCTTGGGGTGAGGGGTGATGTGGGTTTATCTGGGGAGGTTGAGGATGAGACTGGCTGCTGAGTTTTGTATGGTCTGTAGTCTCCTCAGGAGGAGTGCAGTGAATCCTGCGTACAGCGTGTTCCCGAAGTCTAGCCTGCAGGTGACAAGGGTCTGCGTGATGGCCCTTCTGGGGTTGACTGTGATCCGCCTGAAGATTTTTCAGAGCATTCATAGGGTGTGGAAGCTGTTGGATGAGACGGTTTACCTGTTTCTTCATGGATAGGTTGCTGTCCAAGATGATGCTGAGGTTGAGGGCGTGATCTGTTGGGGCAGGGGACGGGCAGAGTTTAGCAGGCCACCTTGCAACGTTGCAAGGAGAGGTTTTGTTTCCAAAGATGAGTACTTCCGTTTTGTCGGTGTTGAGCTTGAGACAGTTGGCCAGGAGGGTCATGTATGTGTTGAAGAGGGTGGAGCTGAGGGTTGATCCATGTGGGGACGCCGCAAGCCAGGGGGGTCATGTATGTGTTGAAGAGGGTGGGGCTGCAGGATGATCCCTAGGGGACGCTGCAGATAATCTTCTTGGGTTCCGAGATGAACGATGGGGACAGATTCTCTAGGTTCGTCCGGTGAGGTCTGCGGAAATCCATTCGAGGACAGTCAAAGGCGACTGACGGGTCCAGGAGCATGAGGGCTGCTATTTTGCTGCAGTCCAGGAGGGGTCTGATGTTATCAATGGCTGCTTTCAGGGCTGCCTTGGTGTTGAGGTTGGCTCGGAATCCGGATTGAGGGGGGCCCGGAGGTTATTATGTTCCAGGTGTTCGGTGAGTTGCTGGTTGATTGCCTTCTTGAGGACCTTTGCTGGAACGGGGCGCAGGGAGATGTGCTGTTAGTTCTTTGGTTCTGCAGGGTCAGCGGAAGGTTTCCTCAGGAAAAGCCACTGGTGAAACGATGCACTGTTTCGGTAGTCTTTCTGCACTTTCTGTAGCCAGCCCTTGTATATTATGTGGCCTCCTGAAGTGGATCCAGTACTGCAGATGAGCCATACCTGGTGCTGTACACAGAGAGTGGAAAAATAATATAATATTTCTACTAGTACTTCCTGCGCACTACTAAAATCTACTGTGTGGTTGTAAGCTACTACTCTTGTTGTCCAGCACGGCTCACTTGCACTCACTTTCCACCACATTCTGATCCTTGGTTTGGATGTGACAAATACATTTACGCCACTGGAAAGTACATCAGTGCCACTGCCCACACTACACTATTGCTTTTGAAGTAAAGCATGCTTTTGTTAACACCTTTTGATGATCACACCCTAGGCATACTTTTGTATCCTGCCTTGCTTTGAACAAAATTGAACTTCCATCGTGATATCACCCAAGAATTCACTGAAGAGCGCCAAGCTATGCATTATCGAGGTTGCCTCTTCCTTTTCTATAGTACGGATCCATTACAAGGCACGTAACTCCTGCTACAGAGCGGTTGTAGGAACGCTCTTGTCCCTCATGGTCTCTTACTACCACGCTCTGCGGGCACGTCACACCCTGTTAGCAGAGTTGCAGAACAACCGGGCCATTCCACATACACACCTCCTGTGACTGCGGCTCCTGCTTGTGGGCGCTCTGTGGTACCAGCCGGATTGTGTTAGCACCGCTCCTGCAAGTGGCAGCTCGGCGCCTCCAGTCACCTCGTGTTATTACAGCTTCTCTAGAACAGTTTATAAATATTAAAGGAATCTCTCCCAGAGGCTTTGGGCAAAGAGTTCTCTTTGCTTTGCAGCGAGAGTCTGGCAGGGAGAGAGAGAAGTTCTGCACATCAGCCGGCGTCACTCTGTCCCCAGCCTTTTCCGAGTCTCTTATAATAAAAGCTTTGATGCGCCTCAGAAGCCAGTACCTGTGTTCCACGCATAAATATTAAAGGCGATCCTTGACAGCAACTCCGGAGTCGGCAGAGGAATGCAAACGCTTCTGTTTATGTAAAGCGGGGGGAGGCTGGAAAGCGAGGCTGTCCTGCAACGGTGTCTCGTGGCGGCGGGCGGTCTGTGGGGGCCTTGTTCACCGGGGGCGTTCGATTCCTCGCGGACGACACTCGCGACAGCAGAGCCTGTTCTCGTCAGAAGGGGGGCTGGCATCTCTCACCCTTGTCCTCAAAAACAAAGAATGAAGCGGACTGGAATGGGTGGTTACGCCGGGGAGCTACGGGTGCCTCTTGCATCCTGCACTGCTTCTTAAGGTTGTGCGAAACTACGTAGACCCCCACCCCCCACCATTTTATGAACATAACGTAAAATTGAGATTACACCAGCGAAATTCACACGAGTTTCAAGGTATGCAACATTTCTTAGGATTTTACATCACACAATTTCGTGCACTGTGTTAGCTTGCTGCTAATTTTAACTTTTGATCGTTGCTTTTTAAATTCCTTGGTGTGTGTGAAGGGAATTTGGGGGGGGAGTGCATGCTAGTTATCTTTTATTTCTGCTTCACTCCGATGTGCTAAAAACAGTATTTTAGTGTTTATATATACCTGTTGGTGCTCGGCATTGCTCGGGGCTGTATTCTTGCCGCCACGGCTCCACGGCACCCCTTTCCTCATTTTCGGCCGGGTAGCGGCCATCTTGGACGTGACACGAGTTCGGCCCGGTCAGCGGTCCGGTCGTTTTCACGCATCTCCCCAGCACTGGCCCCACCCTATTTAATGTGTCTGTGCCGTGAGCGCAGCGGGCGCACCGATGGCGCGCCTAAGGCAAGCCCGTCTGCGCCCGTCAGCGCCAAGGCAGGGCTCAGGGCAAGTCATGCTGCTGGATTCGCTTCCACCTGTCGCAATGGCAAGCTCACACAGTACTCCGGCACTGCCTTAAGGTCATTGAGAGTTCCGCGCTGCCCTTCCTACCCTACAAGCTCTGCCTACCCAGAGAATATCTCCCCTTGCCCGGACTGTGGCTTTCTGCCATCTACTCAACTTTCACTGGTTCCACCGAGGGCTGCCCCTTGCCCCCAGGGCTCCTTCAAAGCCTGCCTCATTAATTCCAGGTCCCTGAAGCGACATCATGCTGATATCACCGACTTGGTGTTGGACAATGATTTGGATCTATTGTTCATCACGGAGACTTGGCTTGATGAGTTCTCTAATCCCATCGTTGCTCTTGCCACCCCCTCGGGGTATAAAATCCATCGGACTGACCGCCCATTGGTGGGAGGGGGGGCATTGCCATTATTCATAGATAATGTTGGGCTCTGCACTGTGAGTCCTCCACCTTATGGGGAGGCTGTGAGGCTATGGATTTCAATCTCCAACTGTCACCTCACTTCACATTGGGGGGGCTCTCTACTTTACTGCCGTCTGGGCCCAGCGGGCGTCTTCCTAGATGCTTGTGGAGACGCTTTAGCTGATAGAGTATTAAGGTTTTCCAACTACCTTCTCTTGGGGGATTTTAATTTACATCTTGACTCCTTGGAGTCTGCTGACTCCATGGCCTTCATGGAAAACCTCCAGCTGGCCATGCTCTCCCAATGGGTGACGGATCCGACTCACAAGGGGGGGGGGGGCATATTTTGGATCCTATTTGTGCCAACTTCCTGGTGCTGGTTCAAAAGCCTCTCCCAATTACCTGGTCTGACCATTTTCCTGTTTTCTTTACATGGTCCGCCGTGAGCCAACGACAATCAGTCAACTGCCACCGCCCCCCCACGGCCAGGAAGTTGGATGCCGGGTTGCTAGGCGCCCATCTGGCCGCCTCTCGCCCTACCCTCTTAGGGGATCTGCAGGACAATCTCACTGCATTTTCTAGCTGGATTAATGGTTCAGTGAGGGCCCTCTCAACCCCGGCTCCCCGCAAATTGGGGAGAGAAACTCCATCCACGCCTTGGTTTACCCCGGAGCTTAAGGCTCTCAAGAACGCCTGTAAGGTGTTGGAGAGAGCGTGGCGGGCCAGCCATTATTGCCCCACTGCCAAGCAGGCTCTCAGAGTCAAACAAAAATCTTATTATCCAGCCGTTGCCTTGGCTAAGGGCCAACACTTTGCTACTCGCATTGACCAGGCGAATAACAATTCTAAGGAAATTTTCGCCATTGTGCAGAGTTTCGTAACGCCTCGCGCCCAGGAGGTGGCGGTCCCCCCTTCGGACACCTGGTGCAACACCTTGGCAAAACACTTTAGAGATAAAATTATGGCCATTCAAGAATCTTTCCCGGAAAATCCTACGTCGACCCCGACTGCTCCACTGGGCGGCTCGGAGAGGGTTGTGGTCCATTCTTTTTCGGCCTTTACCCCTATTGACCCACTGACCTCCCGCCGTATCCTAGGGAGCATTGAAATCGGGGTCCCCTCAGGATCCTTGTCCGGCTAGGTTTCTGGCCCGAGCTGTCCGATGTGATTAATCCTGAAGTTAACCTTCTGGTTAATCAGTCGCTCTGCGATGCCTATGTTCCATCTGCCTGGAAGCAGGCTCTCATATTGCCCCTCATCAAGAAGCCTACCCTGGATCCGTCTGTGCCCGCCAACTATCGGCCTATTTCGCTTCTGCCCAGCCTGATGAAAGTTTGCGAAAAAGCAGTTACCTCTCAGCTTTCCAACTTTGTTGAGAAGGAGGGCTTATTGCACCCGGCACAATCAGGGTACCGTGCCTCTTATAGCACGGAGTCAGCCTTACTGGAGGTGGCGGAAGCTATACGGGACTGCTTGGATGCCGGCGGGAGAGCAGCCTTGGTGATGCCTGATCTCTCGGCGGCATTTGATACGGTGTCCCACTCTCTTCTGCTTGACCGTCTCACTGCCATTGGCATTGGTGGCTCTGCCTGGAGCTGGCTCAGATCCTTTTTGGAGGATAGGTCTCAGCAAGTCTGGCAGCCCCCTTGCTCTTCGGCGCCTATGTCCCTTTCCACCGGTGTCCGTAAGGCTCCTCACTTAGCCCCCTATTGTTCAACATCTACGTGACTCCCCTGGTCTATCTGGCGGAGTCATTGGGGGCTAAGGTGATGGCCTATGCGGATGACACACAGCTGTTGTTCTCTTGGAAGCGTGGCGAGGACTCGGTCAGCTCGGCACAGCACTGTTTGGCAGCGGTGTTTCGCTGGCTGGCTAATGCACAGCTAAAGTGCAACAAAGAAAAATCAGAGGTTCTCTTGTTTGGCACGTTCCCGGTGGACTTCAGAGCCAGGTTGTGGCCGCCCGACTTCCTGCCCCCCCTATCAAACAAGGGCCTCGTAAAAAATTTGGGGGTCTGGTTTGAGGAAAATCTAAACTTTGCCGCACATGTGAAGAAGCTAACAGGGACATGTTTTGGTACGCTTAAAATTCTGAGGAAATTCCTTCCCCTCTTGCCAGCCCGTGCTAAAGAGACGGTTGTCCGTGCGCTGATCCTCTCTCGCCTGGACTATGCTAACTCTCTCCTGGTGGGATGCCCTGGCTATCTGACCAGGAAGCTGCAGATAGTCCAGAATGCGGCAGCGAGACTCCTCCTGGGATTTTCCTCCAGGCAGAGTGTGCGGGTTCATCTTCGTCATCTGCACTGGCTCCCAGTTGAGTCGTGTCTTAAATTTAAAATGCTGTCCATTGTCCAACGAGCGGTGTATGGACTGGGTCCGCTCTATCTGCAGAAGCGTTTTGCCTTTTATATACCCTTTAGGCAATTGCGGTCCTCGGACCAACTCTTGATACAGAACCCTCGGTTCCGTCGTCAAAGGCTGGGTGGCTGCTCTTTCGCCCGTAAAGCGGGTCTTGCCTGGAATGAGCTCCCTCTGGCCCTTAGGAGGGTATCGGACCCGCTTGTTTTTAAGAAGAAGTTAAAAACTTTGCTTTTCTGAGGGCTCTTTCTTTCTATCGCTCCTTTGATTATTATGTGTCTGTGTTTTTTCTTCCTCGAATAGTCATGTGGGGGGCTTTCTTGGGATTCAGCGCCGGGATACTTCGAGTAACCGTGCACTTTACAAATATAATATAACATAACATAACTCTGCGCTCGCTCGTGGAAGACTAATTTGTGCTGAACAAGACGAACCAAGAGACATTTTGCTCGAACGAGTCCCCTGCTGGAATCTTATGATTTCATGTTTTTTTTTTATTCAAACAGAGCATAGTTTAACAATAAAACATTCCCTTAAAATGAAAGGAAAGTGACAGCTGAACCTTAAAGCTTAATTTCGCTGGTGTGATCTAAATTTCGCACAGGCCCGCGCCTTTTACTAACTCAGTAAGGCATGTTGGGAGGTAGTGCAGAGACCTTTGAAGAACTTACATATGGCTCTTCTCTCAATGCTCAGGTTTGTCTTGCCATTCTCAGCATGTGTCTGCCTTGTGGAATGGGACTTTCTGTGCTCATGAGGATGTTGCATCAGTTTAGTCCAGACCAGAAGGGGACAGGTGTGGGGAGTATCATCGGGTGGTTGACTACCTCAACTCCACAGTGGCACATAGTCGCCAGAGTAGGGAGAGACTTCCACTGCAGGGCTTTGCTGGTGGGGGAGAATAAACTCGTTTCAAGAGTACCCTGAGGGAGAGTGTGCTAGACTACACAGAATGCAAAAAAGATCAATAGATTGACAGAATGCAGAACAATGTCATACATTCACCACAGTACATAGATCTGGGCCTAAATCCATCTTTCTTTTCTCCCCATGCCAATTCAGTTTGAAGTCATTTGCAAATCAGACTTGACCCTGCTCCCTATAGGGACAGTCCAGCCCGAACTGCCAGGCCATGTTCTCCCTGGACTGGAAACAAGCATATTAGGACAGGTTTCAGGGTTTCACCCCTCACCAGCAATGATAGCTTCACTCCAGTGGCATGGTAAGCACAGGACCCACGTCTGGGCATACACATCCCACTCATGGTGACAAATGCAAAAAGAACAATTGAGGGACAGAATGCAAAACAATGTCATACATTCACCCCGGTATAGCGATCTGGGCCTAAATCCATCTTTTTTTTTGCGCTCAATGCCATTCCAGTTTGAAATGACAGAATGACAAAACAGGGGCGCCCCACTGATCCCCAACATTTTACATACTAAACACCCAGGAAAATGTTTCTTCGCCATTTTCAAAATTGACAATACTAGTTTGCTATTTTTGTTCCAGCTCTCGAAATAGGTAGCACAAACTTTCCATTATATCTTCGTGCCAGGAGAAAAGAATTCAAAACCGCCCCACCTGTAGGAGAGAGATTATTTGTTATGCAAGGCAGAACTACACAATGTAGAACCTTACTTTTTTGTGTGCATCAACTGGAAATCTAGATCAATACAAAGCACCCGTATGCTCAGCATCTTCAACACTGTTCCACGGAGCCCCACTGTTTAAGAGCTCTAAGCTAAAATGATGTGAGAAATGCGTAGCTCATTAAATAAAAAATTAGGCAAAAGGGTGAAGAAGACACCATTTAATTAGCAAGTCGCACAACCTCCAAGGAGATTAGAATTCTGCGAAAGAGGGATCTGGAGGGATTACACGAGGGCGCCGATGTACGGATTTAGCGGGATTTAGATTTATTAGTATGGTGATGGCCCCGACACACTAGCGCGATGGATTCGGAAACAGACTGATTAGTGAAAACCTAAACCTCGATGTTTATCTGCTGAATTGTACTGGGAAAACGCTGGGGCCGAAATTGAAGCTTACATCGGGTGCAGATTTTTGTACAACAGGTCAAGAATACATCCAGAAGGCGGGTATTACTAGTGGGGGGTGGATAATGTATTTTTCCGAAATGTAAAATTTCAAGATCCATACTTTATTGTGTTAGTCTGCCGCATAACAGAATTAATTTCCAAAAACTGGCAAAATTCGCTCTTTAGGTAAGCTAGAGAAATGGGTGGATTTCAGACCTGAACTCAGAAAACGACCTGTGGTTGGACTATCTGCGCCCCACGGGGCTGCTGATGATGTCCAGGGCTATTCTGATAGGCCGCAGCCCATGAAAGTGGCCATACATGATGTAGTGACCGGCTGGTCACTTTATAGTGTTCCTAATGAATGTGTTTCCACCAGCCACTCCTAGAGGACATGTGACCCTGCCAATGAAAGGGACCTGCACAGGCTCGGGCCAGTTCCAGATACCATAAGAATGTGTCTTGTGTGATTACTTTATGTGCATGGGGGCCTAGGGCCTGACCTTTTACATTGGTGACAAGTGAGTCAGCCCTGTGTGTAGGTAGGCAGCTGCACTGCAGGTTGGAGAGGGGAAAGTATAGCCCGTGTCGAGGGTGCCCCTGCCAACGAGCCAGTCCCCAAAAACAAGGAGGGATCCTGCCCGTGAGGCTGTTGCAGACGATGTGGTTTGCCCGTTCAGTCACCGGGCGTGAGGCGAGCTCCAGCGATGGCGGCGTGAGGCCGTGAGCTCGGGAAGAGGGAACAGCGCCAAGAGGGACGGTGCCAATATGAACACACACCCAATAAAGTAAGGAAGGGCGGGTTCCTGTACAGACTGTGAGATGCTCAATGTAGCGCTCTAGTGGTTGTACCCAAGTCCTGGCGGCAGCCGGAAACACGTTTACATTTGTATCACCTTCTGGACAGGCGAGGCCAGAAGGCTATAAATAAATGGGCCGGAGTCGCTCAGAACTTCTGGTGCGACTAGCCTACCCCTGTGTCAGTGTGTAGTGCTGTATGCCACATAAGTATATACTCATATCATTCGCCCTGTGTGCTTGGTCCCTTACACTGGCGACGAGGGTGGGATGCCGATGAATAACCCCGAGAGAACAGCGCAACAATACCTGCAGGTCCAGCGAGACATCGCGTCAAGTGGAAGGCCGACGCTGCATCCCACACTGCGGGAGCTGCACGAGTGGACAAAACGAAGTGATCAGCAGCATCGTCAACCCCACCGGTAACAGCGTGAGGCAGGAGATGCGTGAGGGCGCACCGGTACAGCGAAAGGCAGAAAGACGCAAGCGCAGGGAAACCTGCCTGCTCGCTGGGATGCCCGACTGCCGGATGAAGTTGACGCGCATGCGCAGAAGCACTAAGGCCGTTAGACAGAGAGAGGCCCAGCACGAGTGAGAGTACAGGAGTCCCGACGAGAGAAGAAGCAACCCAGTGCAGCCCTGATCAGAGCGAAATGAATGGGACAGCCCGGGGGTAATCCCAGAAATAAATAAGCACTGGTAAAACGCACAGCAAGCACCCAACAGGCACCCAACAGGCACTCCACAAGAAACAAACCCTAGCAAAGTGAACAGTAAAGTAACACGCCGTGGGACCACACAACAAGCACTCCACACAGGCAAAGAAAAATAAAAGTAATAAAAAGGGGAAATAAGCACTGGCAAATCAAACAGTGAAGCCACACAACAAGCACTGGCAAAACCCAAAGCTAAGACCGCGGAGCTGTTGCATGCCCAAGCATCAGACACCAAGAAGCGCGAAGAGTACACTTAATCGTCTGACATCCCACAATGTTGAACCAACCAGGCGATGCGGCAGGAAATCAACAGCAAGCAGCACTCCCGCCGCAACCCGCTGGACCACCAATGCTACCGTCAGCTCACTCGCAAATCCAAGCACTGCCACCATTCAGCGAGCTAGTCGATCCGGGAACGGCAGCACCGAGGTGGGCAGTGTGGGTTGGACAACTAACAACTACTTTATAGCCACCAGAGAGAAAGACAATGAAGTTAAAAGGTCACTCTTGCTGCATTTTGGAGGACTGAAATCTACAAACTGTTCACCCACCTTCCAAACACCGGGGCTGCCAACGACTATGACGGTGCAGTGCGAGCACTCAATGCGCACTTTGACCCGCAGCTCAACCCGTATTATGGACGGTTTAAATTCCGTCAATCAAGGCAAAGAGAAGGGGAGACGATGGATGCATTCCATGCTCGTCTGAGAGAATGAGCAAGTACATGCACAGAGGATGACCAAACAAAGGAGGTCACCGCTCAGCTAATTCAGGGATGCAGGAATAAAACATTAAGAACACTGATCCTGCGCCAACCACGGATCACGTTGGATGAAATACTAATCCACGCCCGGTCGCATGAACTGTCAGATGCCCGTTCCACAGCGATGGAGGCCGCCCTCAATCCCCATGCAGACACCGGGGCCAACATAAAAACGGAAAGGGGGGATGTCGCTCGCACTCCAGGTAGGAATGGGCGAGGAAGATGGCCGACCAGAACGCAGCGGCGACAACCATGTGGCTATTGCGGACGAGAAGAACACAATCAAGATGGCTGCCCGGCGCGAGGGAAGACCTGCTCCAAGTGTGGTGTGCCGAACCATTTTGCAAGTGTGTGCCGAGGAGGATTCCGTGGAAGGAATCCAAAAGGAAGAAGGACGCTCACGGGAGCAGTCAGACAACTAGCCCTCGAAGAGGATCAGCCGTCAAGAACGACATCGACCCGACACCAGCAACAAACCCGTCTCGATGACTCATCCACTGAAGAGGATGACGAATGCTATTTCGTATGCTTCACAAAAGACTTGAAGAAGAGTCGGAGGCCCCAACCGAAATGCCAAATACAGATCGATGGCTCGCCGGTTACTGGAGTGATAGGCACTGGCGCCACAGTTAATGTGATGGGCATACAACACTACAAGAGCCTCAACCCTAAGCCAAAGCTAGTACCGTCCAGGATCCGAATCCTGACGTATGGCAGTCAAACGCCCCTCCCTCTACGAGGTAAAATGCTGGTACAGGTCAAGGCAGAGGACCGGGAAGTAACAACAACGTTTCACGTCGTCTACAAAGAAGCCGACCTGCTGGTCGGGAGCCACACTGCAGAGGATCTCAACCTCATTGCGTTTGCCAACGCCGTCAAAGTACTCCAGACTGAAGATATCCTACAACTGTTTCCGTCGCTGTTTGAATGGCTATGAACAATCAAACGACAGCCAGTGAAACTACGCATTGACAAGGCGGTGCAACCCATAACGCTGAAACACCTGAGGATCCCGTTCCATCTAAGAGCTGCAGTCGAGCAAGAACTAGCACAACTAGAGAAGCAAGGGGTCATTGAAAAAGTGACAGGCCCAACACCGTGGGTATCACCCATGGTGATTGCAGAAAAACCACGGCAGCCTGGGAAGATACGAATCTGCATAGACATGCGAATGCCCAACAGAGCAATAAAGAGGGAAAGACACATCACCCCCACAGTTCATGATATACTAACAGATTTGAACGGGCGCAGTGGTTTTCGAAACTAGACTTGAATGCCGGATACCACCAACTGAGGCTTGTCGAAGAAAGCAGATACATAACAACATTCTCGACTCATTTAGGCCTCCGAAGGTACAAGAGGTTAAACTTATGAATATCCTCAGCGGCCGAAATATTCCAGAACACGATAAAGGATATACTCTCAGGTCTACAAGGAGTGCTGAACGTCAGCGACGATATCCTAATACACTCCAAGACCAGTGAAGAACACCATCGACGGTTGAAGTCGACGCTCAAACGGTTGGCTGAACACGGAGTAACGTTGCACAAGGACAAATGTACATTTTTCCAAAAGTCAATAGAATTCTTTGGGTATGTGTTCAATGCAGACGGAGTTCAAGTGGACCCCAGGAAGTCTCAGGCGATCAAGCATGCCCCTGCCCCGACGACAGCCTCTGAGGTGAGAAGCTTCTTGGGTATGGCCCAGTCCTGTGCCAGGTTCATCCCTAATCTGGCCAGCATCGCGGAACCCCTACGGAATTTGACGAAAAAAGAGAGTCCTTGGAAGTGGACAGACGCTGAAGAGGAAGCTTTCACCAAAGTAAAGACTGCCCTACTAGATGGGACCACCATGGCCTACTTCGACACTTCGCGGCACACTGAAATTCTAGTGGATGCCAGCCCTGTCGGACTAGGAGCTCTACTCACTCAAGAAACCGAACCGGGGATGTGGGCTCCACTGGCCTTTGCGAGCAAAGCTCACTGCAACTGAGGCGCGATACTCCCAGATTGATAGGGAAGCTTTGGCCGTGAAAGGGGCCTGTAATCACTTTCACCTCTACATAACTGGACACCCGTTTCGAATGGTGACAGACCACCAGCCACTGATACCTTTGTTCAAAGGCCCTTCCCCTCATCCACCAACGCGAATAGAGCGATGGGCCATTCAAATACAGCAATACCAAATGGACCTTGTATACAGACCCGGATCAAAAAACCCAGCGGACTTCCTATCTCGGCGCCCAGCAGTAGACCCTGCACTTGAGACCGATCAGGACAGGCAGACGGAAGAGTTTGTGAACATGGTGTCACAATGGGCTTGTCCACAAGCGATGTCAACAGAAACAATTGTGGCCCAATACGATGGTGATGTAATTCTGAGAAGAGTCATAGATGCAATACAGACAGGATCCTGGGAAGGTTTCTTACGAAATGTCCAGGGATGGAGTGAAGACGACCGACTGCGTCTGGGTCAGCTCTGGAAAGTACACAACGAACTGAGCCTCGCAGAGAATGGGCTCATTTTGAGAGGGCATCGAGTGGTAATCCCCCTTGCACTACAGGTTCAAGCAACAATGCGAGCCCATGAAGGACATCAGGGCACAAGAAGGATTTTTACTATGAACATTTATTAAATGAACTTGAGTTTTTATATTGAACTGTATCAGTGATTCCTTGATAAAGTCACCCTTCCTCTTGCTTGTGATTTTGTTGTTATGATATACACACAAGAAGGATGAAAGCCAGAATGCGCAAAAAAGTATGGTTTCCCAATCTTGAAAGCAGCGTCAACACAGTTGTACAGAATTGCCGAGCGTGCCAACTAACCAGCACTGCAGAAGCTCCAGCCCCAGTCATCACTGTGGACCCCGCCCCATCGCCATGGTCATAGGTCAGTCTGGACTTTGGCAGTTTCCCAGATGGGAGAGTGACCGTTGTTTTTATGGACAGTTATACGAAATATCCTATAGTGGAGCTAGCACAATCCACCAGCTTCACCAACGTCCAACCCATTTTGAGCAAAGCTTTTGCCATGTTCGGAATTCCACACAGACTCAAAACGGATAATGGTTCTCCTTTTCAAGGAAGCGAATTCATGGTATTTCTGAAAAAGTTAGGAGTAATACATCATTGCATCACACCGCAATGGCCCCAGGCCAACGGAGAAGTGGAGCGGTTCATGAGAACTATTAACAAAATCTTGAGGATAGCTACAGTGGAAGGCGCAAACCCTGAAGAGGCACTCCAACATTTCCTACGCGAATACAGAAGCACACCCCACAGTACGACCCAGAGGTCCCCCTGGCTCATGCTGTCGGGCCCAAGGCGTGATCTGCTCCCCATGGCGGAAAATTGGGTACCTGACCCATACCTCCCAGTAGACACTCAAGCCCGCGGACGAAGACCAACGACAGGGCGAGCAGGAGGAGAAGAGCTCACCATAGAGCACTAGCTCCAGGAGATTCAGTACTCATCCGAGAGAGAAGGCCAGGTGGAAAGTTCAGAACCCCGTATGAGGCCGTACCATGGACGATTCGAACATCCAAGGGTACTGCCATAACAGTACAGCGAGATGGGGAAGAAGTGACGAGGAACGTCTCGTGGTTCAAACGAATACCATCAACACCTATCCGCACAGAGCAGCCGGGTGAACCACCGGCGGGGAGCAGCACTGCGAGTGATCCCTCAGAACTCCATCACTCCGAGTCACCGACAACCTCTCCTGCCACAGCCCCCGGGTCACCAAGAACACCACAGCGACCCAACCCAGAAGATGCACTGATGAGGGGACGGCGACATTACAACCTCAGGCATAATCCCAGGCCAAGTCTTTGCATGCTAAGTATTTTGTTTTGATTTGTTAAAAAGTCTAACCTGGGAAGGAATTTAGCGCTCTAGTGGTTGTACCCAAGTCCTGGCGGCATCCAGAAACACGTTCACATTTGTATCACTTTCTGGCCAGGTGTGGCCAGAAGGCTATAAATAAACGGGCCAGAGTCGCTCGGGACTTCCGGTGCGACTAGCCCACCCCTGTGTCGGTGTGTAATGCTGTATGCCACATAAGTATATACTCATATCATTCGCCCTGTGTGCTTGGTCCCTTACACTCAAGTACCCACAAGTGCCCCCCTCCCCTTGCTACCGTCAGGGCCAGTGAAAGGGGATAACGCCATTGCACGATACGCCTGTACCGACTGCCCTGCACATCGTATCACCCAAGGTAGAGGGCAGAGAAAGGTGCAGGAGCCGCAGCGGGAGATGAACGCCATCCCATTTGCCTGAGGAAGCAAAGGGTGTCTCCTGCGATGAGCAGGAGTATATTTCCAGAAAAGTGCAGCGCAGCTGCCATCCCAGTACCCTTATACCCTCCCATGAAGGGCCTGCGTGGGCAAGAATCCTGCACTCACCGTGAGGTGGATGACACTCCTATGAGACCAGCTTCTGCTGCCCTTAGGACCACTGAAGCGAGAGCAGTGCTGCGAGTTAACAGAGGAAGTCCCCCGAAATGAACCTGCTACCAGCCGCTGTTCTCCCCGCAGGAGAAAGGTGCAGGGCTGAACGCACTGTGGGAGTCCCCAGCGAGGAATCATAAACTGCAGTTGTTAAAGAGGAGGACTCCGGCAGTAGCCTAACTGGTCGGGGTCATGGCCTGCAGGCCGAGATTGAGGAGCAGTAGCAGCACCACCTAGTGAGCAAGTGAGGCACTGCAGCCAGTGGTAGAAAAAATATTGGAGGTACACAGAGAAAGAGCCTACAGCACAAGAAAGACTGCTGCGTCCCACAGTCGGCGTGGGAAAGTGCCTCTGCATGAAGTGAAGGGGTAGCCCAGATGAGACCGTGTCACTAGGCCATGTTTGTAACGAGGGCGAGCACCACCCCTAAGTGAATAACCTGCATTGACCTCAGTGGACAAATGCAGGGGTATACGAAAACGATGCTGTAATGCCTAATGGCCATGGGTTGTCACTGCAGCAGTAAAGTATCCCTGTGTTAGAGTAAGGCTGCAATGTTTGGAGGACTACCTGACACAGGGCCGAAGCTGGTGGCAGCACCAAGTAGCAGTATCCTTGAAAGAATGAGGAATTTTGTGCACCACTGAAGAGGACCCCAAGTAGCTTGAGGCTGCACTAGCCAGGAGCAAGAAGAACCCCAGGGATGCAGGCAGTGGTTATAGGCAGAGAAGAGATGGTGCATTGACCCATGGCACCACAGCTGTGTCTAGCCAAGAGGACTGCCAGGTAGTTTGAAAAAGGAAGGAGTGTGAATCCCCGCAAGTACTGCCACAGGAAAAGGCAAGAAGAGCGTTGACCGGAGCAAAGAGGCTCCAGACAAGAGAAAGCCTTCAGGAGAAAAAGGTAGGCGATGAGCATCCTCTGCAGTCGTATACCAGCACCGCGTTCAGGAGGAAAGTGCTAAGTGCTCCCCCTAGTGGCGAAAGGACGCTACTGCAAGAGGAGGAACAGGGTGCGAAAGGAGCCAGCAGAAGGTGCAGCTCAAGTGAACGACGGCGGGCAGGAGCCTGGAAGTGAGAGCCCTGCGAGGAAGAGGGCCCATGTTGTTACAAGGGTAACAGATCCTACGAAGCCTGAATGAGTGGAGGCAGAAGTGAGTGCCACAACAGCGTAGCCTGAAGGCACAAGGGGTGTGTCATTTAGTGAAGAGGAGACCTGTAAAAGGTCGTAGGGAAATACCTGTGAGATGTCGAAGACGAGACGCGTGAGATGTCGAAGACGAGACGCGTGAGATGTCGAAGACGAGACGCGTGAGATGTCGAAGACGAGACGCGTGAGATGTCGAAGACGAGACGCGTGAGATGTCGAAGACGAGACGCGTGAGATGTCGAAGACGAGACGTGTGAGATGTCGAAGACGAGACGCGTGAGATGTCGAAGACGAGACGTGGGAGATGTCGAAGACGAGACGCGTGAGATGTCGAAGCAGAGACCCGCGAGAGGTCGGGGAAGAGACCCGCGAGAGGTCGGGGAAGAGACCCGCGAGAGGTCGGGGAAGAGACCCGCGAGAGGTCGGGGAAGAGACCCGCGAGAGGTCGGGGAAGAGACCCGTGAGAGGTCGGGGAAGAGACCCGCCAGAGGTCGAGGAAGAGACCCTGTAAGAGGTTGAAGAAGAGACCTGTGAGAGGTCGAAGCAGAGACCTGTGAGAGGTCGAAGCAGAGACCCGTGAGAGGTCGAACAGAGTGGTGGAAAAAGAGAACCATGAGTGGTCTAAGAAGAGACCCGTGAGAGGTCAAAGAGGAGACTCGTGAGAGGTCGAAGAGGAGACCTGTGAGAGCTCGATATGGAGACCTGTGAGAGGTCGACGAAGATAAGGCCTATGAGTGGCCCAAGAGGATGACCTGTGAGAGGTCATGAAAGGAAGGTCACAACAAGAGCTCTGGTCAGTGGTCGAGGAGAACGCTCAGTACTAGGGGTAGGACATGGCCAGAGAGACCCATGTGAAGTGCACGTCACATGGAGAGGCCTGGCTAAAAGAAAAAAAAGGGAAGACATGTTGACGTCAGACCGCATCGCGAAGAGGATGAAGGAAAGAAATGTGGCACAAGGCCACAGCACTACGTGTCCAAAGAAAGATGAATAGAAGGGTGTGTAGTAGACATCTAGCACCCTGCAAGTACAGAATATGACTGAGTGTCGTTGCAATCAAGTTTATCCCCAAGAACATCTCAAGAGCCTGGACATCTAGAGTGAAGCACTGTACCTATGAAACACTAGGAGGTCAGTGAGGCATCTTCGTCACCATGAGAGGCTGGCCACCCAGAAATCCTTGGCTAGACCAAGCAAACATGAAGCCTGCAGAAAAGAACGAGCTGGACCATTTGTACCACCCACCTTTGGGGTTGCATGCAAGACTAGGGGTTGATGTCCTGTTTAGACGTCCTGTCGTGGGGCCTAAAAGAACACCCTAGCAATCCACACTGGCCCATGGCAATCAAGGGGCAAGGGCCTCATAAATTACCAGTGAGAGAGGAATCCAGACACGAGAGATGAATCTGCAGCAGTTCCCTGGCAGGTACAAGGAAGCACAAAGGTCTCAGTCGGCGTCTGGCTACCCCAAAGGCTAGCCAACAGATGCCAGTGCACGAGAGTCAGGATGGCAGGAGTAGCACGACCTGGAAACAACTATCCAAGAGGCGGAGTGAGTGACTTGAAGGTGGGATTCATCTCTATTCATCCACAGGCCTATAGTATGGCGTTTTTAGCTACACAGTGTAGTACATACAGTCTTGTGAAAGCCCAGTGAAGAGGACCTCAGGGGATTCCTGTGAGAGGGGAATCCTGGTAAGAGAGGGGAATCCAGATGAGAGAAGGAAGTCAGAGGTTGCTTCACCAACGGGCAGCTGGAAGCACTGCAGCATCTGAGGAAGTCTCGTCAATAGTAACTATGATGTCATCAGTCTTTGGAGGATTGCTGTCCATGGAGCCAGTGAATCTTTGAAAATGTATCAGCCACAGACTTCACTATTGCTCCACATGCACCCTCACAGCAAGCATTGTATATACACTTCCACGCAGTGAGTTCAGGTTGGACAGGAGAGACAGTGCCCAGGTGAAGGGTGACAATTCGAACTGGTGAGCGAGAAATCCAGAGTTCATCTACACCGCTATTCGTGGCCAGGGCAGTCTGGTCAAAACGACAGAGGTGTGCCGTGATGCCTTCTGATCCCAGCTGCACCTGTCCACGTATTCTGTTCTGCCAGCAAATTGAATGGACTCAGTGGAGTTGTTGTTTAGTTCTGTCCTACAGGTTGGTCTTGTTGTCCCATTTTTTATAAAGGTTGGGAGGGATGTAGTGACCGGCTGGTCACGTTCTAGTGTTATTAATGAATGTGTTTCCACCAGCCACTCCTAGAGGGCTGGCTTCCACACTCACCCTACACCCATCCAACATAGGTGTCACAGGACTTGTGACCCTATCAATAAAAGGGGCGAGCGTACATGCCCGGTGCCAATTCCAGATACCATACCAGTGTGTCTTGTGTGATTACTTTATGTGCATGGGGGAGTAGGGCATAACCCTTTACACATAGGACCGTGTTCTGACTGGTTGAAAAGGTGGTCAATGCGGCCAATCAGCATAACCTTATATCCTTTACTAAACTACCCGCGAATCGTGCTGGTTTAGCTCACTGATATTCGTGGACCGCTATGGAACATGTTGTTCACGTTTTTTTCTCCAATCCGTGTAAGGCAGAATCTGCCCCTCCCCTTTCCGCCACCAAAAGGTGGATTCACCTCAAAGTACATAAGCTGAATATGGTGCACATTCAACACCTCTACTTTGTCTCCGACATCATTAAATACTGGAAGGAAACGGGACTGTAGAGACCTCAAGGAGCAGGGTGTAGAACAGATGAAGATGGTGGAATCATTCAGTCAACTGCAGCTAATTAACTACTACTACAATTTCAGGGGGGGTGCTTGAGGTGTTACACACCAACATTTACATACACACACAGACAATAAAGCACACACACACACTCTCCTACTCTGTTTTCCAAGTCCTACAAAAGATCGTTTTTACAAAATATGGTGTTTTCTCTCTTAGTACTCCTACAAATCCGCATGCCTCTCCATTTCCACTACCCCTTAGGCCCCTCTCATGAACCTTGCCTGGCCAATGTATTTTAACATTACATTCCAACCCGATTGTTGGAAAATCTGAAGCTCGTACCCTCCCAATCTTACTGACCAAGCTACGCCTCCATCTGAAAGGGACTGCAAGAGCATAGTTAATCCTCCTACTTCAAAGGCTCCATTTTTTCTAAGAGGAAGCACTGCAGAGTGAGATTACATCCTGGTGAGGACATCAGAACCAAACTTCTTAAGAGGCTATAATGAGATGAAACTGTTGCTGCAAACTCCCCATAGTATGACTGGCTGGTAGATCGTTCATACAGTATACACGGCAAACAGTCTAAGGGTTCCTAAATGATAATTAAAAGTTCCAAAATGAGACAGAGGCATGTAAATGAGCAAGATGGCAGTTCACACGGAGTGTTCCACCTCCCTCTGATTTAAAGCTTGTCAACAAGAACGCATCTCAGAGACCAAGATGATCATTCTGTAAAATACTTACAGTTTAATGTGAAAGGCGCTAATATGCACAGGCCTGAGAGATCCCTGCAGGGAGACTGAACAGTACTGAGAGGCTTTGCTCCTCCCCCGCTTTCCTTGAGTTTTAAAAGACACACAAATCATGGACGGAATGCAGAACAAATAAAACATTCAACCCCAGCCAACAGATCTGGGTTAAATCAGTCATTCTTTTACTCACTACGCCACCCCAGTTTAGACCCAGCCATATACAAATCAGTCTTGACCGTGCTCCTCCTGGGAACAGTCCAGCCAGAACTGCCAAGCCAGGACCTCCCTGAACCAAAAACAAGCATTTCGGGACCGGTTTCGGGGTATCACCCCTCATCAGCCAGGCTAGCTTGAATCCAGTGGCACAGTGAGCCCGGGACCCATGTCTGGTCATGCCGGACATGTTTAGTCCATCATTTGTGTGACTTTTGCTTTCTCGCCCTAAGTACGCCAGGTATGCTCATACGTGGGTCTCGTGCTCACTGTGCAACTGGATTCAAGCTAGCCTGGATGAGGGGTGATTCTACTCCAAAGGGGACCCCACCTACCAGGGCCTGCTTTTAATATAGGTGCCCACACAGGGCATCCACCCGTCACACAGCCCCAGCCGGCTCCCTGCATGATGAGAGAGCTGGCATTGTTGCCAGCCCGAGGGGGCAGCTGTTTTCTGCTTGCTTCCTCTGGGCAGGAGCAATATATGTTCCGTTTTCCTGCCTGCAGGAGTGCAGGCATTGGAAACAGAACAGAAGTCTGCTCCCAGCTAGCAGGAGCATGTTTAAATCTCCAGTCGGGTGGGAGCAGACTTGCAAGTTTGTTCCCGTTTGGACAGGCAACCTACTGTGTCCTGGGGGCTGGCCCCTGACCCACAGTAACTGAGCAAGCCCTGGTGGATGGGGACCCTGGGGACTTTAAAGGCTCAGGGAGGGGGGCCGCACACCCCCTCAATTTAAACCCATGTTGCCCCAGGAGATGGGGTCCCAGGGGTCTTCTAAAAGGGGGGGGGGGAGGGGCAGCAGTGGCAAGCCTCCCTTTTAATTAGCTTTACGGGCTCAGGGGATGTGGTCCCTGGGGGCTTTTGGAGGGGGGCCACGCACCTTTCCCCTACCTTTCCATTATAATTTTGACCCCAGGGAGATGGGGTCCACTGAGCCTTTTTTGGCTTGGGGTGGGGAGGCAGCACGCCCCCCCCCCCCTCCCTTTTTACTGCATTTTTACAGCATTCTGGCCGCAGGTGATGGGAAACCCGGGGTCATAAAGGGATCCAGAATGGAGGCTGCGCTCCCCGGGTGGGGAGGCAGCATGGCCCCCTCCCTTTTTATTGCATTTTTACAGCATTCTAGCCCCAGATGATGGGAACTCCGGGGCCATAAAAGGATCCGGAATGGAGGCTGCGCTCCCCCTCCTGACATTTCCAGCATCTGACCTGGGATTCGGTTCATCCCGCAGCGCCAGTTCTGCTTACCAAAAGTGGCCCACTAGGCACTCGCATTCCATGGTCACTGGGCATCAGTAAGGCTTGGGGAGAGGGCCAAGCAACCCCTCCCCAACTTACAATATATGTTGCTGTCCCCGGGACCCAGGCCCAGCTGTGGATGGGTATAAAACAGGCATGGGAGCTCATGTTTAAAAATAAAACAAATTGCCACAGATTTGCATATCCTCCATGGAATCATGGTTATATTAAGAAAAAAAAAAGTTTGGGGCCTCTGACGGGCTACTCTGGGACTACACCACCAGGACTATGGGGTAAGGCTATCCTTACCCTCCCTGATTATGTTGTTTTTTTATTTTAATTTTTTGTGTAGGACTCAAGGCTGAGCCCAGAGATAGCCACCACCATTTCCTGGTTGATGGGGTGGCAGCCCATCAGATCTCAGCTTGAGATCTGTCAGATCTGCGAAGGCTCCACATCCTAGATATACAAAGTGTTTGAGTATTAATGGTTAAAAAAAATCACTTTAGGATCTACACCAAATCACAAAAAAAGCAGTCTTTCTAAACAAAGATCTAGCTTTCTGCCAAATTTGGTGTAAATCCGTTCAGTGGTTTGGGCTGTAGCTGTATCTAAAGTTCCCATGGAAAAATGAAATAGGAGAACGCGTTTTGGGACCACCCACCTTTTCTTGCTCCCCCCAGAAACTTTCCATGTGCAAACTAGTAAAAAATTAGCACTTTCTTGAAAGTTTCGTGAGAATTTGTCAAAAGGCGCATAAGTTATTAGCAACACAAAAAAGGCATTTCCTATTGAAACACAATCTATATACATATATGTATTTATATATATGTATACATATATACCATTGAGGAAGGTGTTGTTCGCCGAAACGCGTCTGTCCCTTTATATCACGCTGTCTGCCAAATAAACTTACACCTTTTAAACTTCCCCGTTGAGTGCCTCCGACTTTACCCACATATATATATATATATTTTTTTACTAAAATGTAAACACAAATCTAATATGCCAACAAAAATATTTTGAAAATGAAATGAAAATGAAGTAATACAATTTCTAAATCCTAAATCCAGTCTTGAACATAAAATAAACTGAACAAAATGGTCAATTCATTTCCTGATACCTCCTGAGCAAAGCATGCAGCTGCCTAATCGAGGAGACATCGTCAGAAACCAGTGAGGGACACTGTGATGTGCAATAAGTTGGGGAAAAGAAAACATTTAAGGTGTTGACTTTTGTTAGAAAGAGTGCTTCATATAGTGACTTGCTGGCGTCAAGGACTGGACTTGTGCACAATATGCACATATTGTATAGTAGTCTTACCCCCTTCCAAAACAAAAACGCAATGCTAACATCGGTGGTGTGGATGTCAAACCCCATCATTGTAGAGGTCGCCATCTTTTAATAAGAGCATCACCCCAAACCCAGAGTTAATCTTGTGTTTTACTGCGTAACTTCACTGATGGAGTGAACACCACTTCCACAGTGGTCCCTCTTGGGACTGAACTACCAGATCTTCCCCAAAGTCAATGACAGCGGGGACGTATGATAAACAATAGGGAAAATCTCAAATTTAGGCGGGAAGGCTAAATTAAATATGCAGAGTCCAGGTGGCAAAAATAAATGAAACAAAAATAAGGGACAGGAGAAAGTGAGCATAGAGCAGGATGGCAGGAGACAAGCATGTTGGAAAAGAGAAATAGCAACGGGAGAAAGGGAACTGTGAAAGACAAGAGAAAGGGGAGAACCACAGAGGAATGGAGAGCAATGGTGGGAGGAAGAATGGGAATGAAAAGCAGAAAGAGACTGGCGGCAAAAGAAGCGAAAGATAGCAACAGGAGGCAGGGACTGGGTAACAGGAAGAGGGAGGGACCGGGTAACAGGAAGAGGGAGGGACTGGGTAAGAGAACAGGAGGGAGAGACTAGAGAAAAACACAATCAAAGGGATGGAGAAAACCAGAGGTAGGGTCTGGAGAACTAGAAGAGGAGGGCTGGAAAACAGGTTAAAAGAACAGGAGAACAACAACAGGAAGGGTTTAAGGGACAACAGGTAGGAGGGACTAGAACAAATAGAAGAATGGAACTCCAGAAGATCAAGAGGGAGGGATTAGTTATGAGTAGTCAGGGCCACTGGAGACACAAGCCAGGGGGAATGGAGAACAACCGGCAAATTCCAAACAAGTGATATTGTGTAAAGACAGGAGTAGTAAGAGGGAAAACGTTAATACACCTTGGCAGAAGAGGGGGTAGGCTTACAAGAAAGGGCAAGAGTAGAGAGAAGTAGGAATGCTAGCGAAGCAGGAATCAGATGCGGCACGAAAGAAAGATAAGATGAATGTGGAGAGAAGGGAACAGACATAAAAAGAGGCGAAGTGTGGGGAGAGAAAGCTGAGAAATGGGAATTTAGGAGAGAGGGCAGTGTGGGTAGGGTAGCAGAGAGGTGAGAACATAAGATGTTATGTAAGGAAGAGATGCGTGGAGGAAACAGGTGCCCAATCAAGAGACAAAATGAAGGCATGTGGCAAAGGAATGAGTGGGCATCACTGAACGAAAGTGTACACTAGATAGGGCACTGAGCGAAGGGAAGCGGGAGGGATTGCAGAAAGTAGGACACTGGAGGAGGTGAAAGAAAGGGCAATGAATGGGGACACCAATTGCTATTTTTGTGGAAGATTGATGTCTATTAAAAAAACTCAGAGACAAAGACAAAGTGCAGGGAGAAGGGCATGTGAGACAGAAGAGAGATGCATTGCACAGGAAAGGTAAGAGATTGTAGAGAGGAAATGGCGCACTCGTTAGAGTGGTTGGAGAAAAGCCAGTAAAGAAGGAAGAAGAGGACATGCACTGAAGAGAGGGAGGGAGGAGAAAGTACAGATTCAAAAACATCCGCATGAAGAGATACCAACCCTTTAGGATGTGCCGAACGATTTTGATGGAGCTGCCTCTCATATTCAGAATTTGATGCACTCGCTGTCGAATCTAGAGGGGGGGGGGGAGAAAGGAGACAGAGACAATGAGATCTGCACACGCACACACAACACCCCTTACAACAGCACGGCTCTTCCATTAACAGCCAGCCTGTGACCGCTTCACTGCCCTCGTGACACTGGCACACTTTGGCTTGGAACTCATTAAACCCCCATTACATTGGTGCATAAAACCTTTTCTAATGTTCCCACAAAGAACACACAGAATGCAGAGGGCCTAAAAATAGCATGGCACACAGGGTAAAATATTTAAGAGATTTACATAACTGTTTTACTCAGCAAGACGGCGAAATAAGTAATGGATGTGAAGAGCCTGCAGGAGCATTTGGCTCTTTGAGCATTGTAAAGCCGCCCCCACCTCCCACACACACCTGCACACAGCTAGAATAAGAACTTGGTTTTGTTTTTATATTTTTGAATGCGATGCTGGGGAAAAAGGGAGATTCACTAAGAGAAAATGAGAAAGTCTTGATACAATAACATTGGTGCAAGCTATATCGTGCACGGTTTTAGAAAAAAAGGGATCTGTCTAGGAGAAAGTCCAAGTTATATCATGTCTGTCTGCAGACATCTCCTTAGGCGGTGGAACTTCAGATACCAACAGACGTGCAATCAGGGGCCTTTTCGAGAACGACTATAGGACTAACCGCTCCATCCATACCTAATCTCCCTTTGGGATATCTGGAAAGATGATCTTCAAGGTGATGTGATGCAAACTTACATGACATGTAATTCACTGGGCGCTGTCTGCTAGGACTCCTGACAGAAAGGTAGGTAAAAAGACATACCTCACAAATTGTTGGGTTCAGTATAGTGTGAAAAACAGTCTTAATAGACTAACAGAGGCACCTACGTAGTGCTTAAGCTTGGTTTGGTGGGCCTACAAACTAATACAAAGGTGGACGGTCTATCTGACAGCTTGGGCTCCACTGGTTCTAAGAGAAGGGAAAGTGAGCAGCAGGCCCACAAGACTCATGGTTGCTGTGGGAGTACTACGACATTCAACTGTATTATAAGGCTGACGGTTGGTGCACCTTACCTATCTAATAAAAGACCATTTTTGAGCACGAGCACTAGAGCATTTTCTCTCGCGCGCAGGATGGCCAATGATGAAGCACGGCACCCAGGGGGTGTATGAGGCCATACATGTTCTGGGACACAAATAATCCTGAATTGAGTAAACTGTCTGGCTCCTACAGTTAAGAGCCATATCTGCTGTGACATGTTTGTGTTTTGGAGTTTGTAATCTTAATAAGGTGTCAGAAATAATGATTACCATCATACAGTTTGGCCAACAAATTGAGCTATTCAGAATGAAGTTCAGAGATCTACTGTATACTATACTGGAAACTCCCACCTGTCTTGCACATAGTGCTGATGGACTATCTTTGATAAACAGACCCAGAAAAGATATTCTGAACTCAGGCGAATTGTGGGTTTGGTGTTGTGCCCCAGGACACAGCCTGGGAATGTGGCAATTCAAAGACACCAACAGTTGAGGAGTACTATTGAATTATGGAATGGCGTATAGCTGCAGAAAACAATCTACTACAGCTGCAGATGCAACGAAGTAATAGACAAGAATCTGGGAACTCTAGGTTGATCATTATGGTATTTATTAAAGAATGTGGATGTTTTTGATTTGATACCTAGAGTCCAAGATTTGAGACGGGTGGGTATGTTTAATGCTTATACAGTTTGAATGGTGGAAAAGGGAGGATTGTTGGATTTGAGATGTTCAGGAATGGATAAGTTATGATATATATAGAATTCAATAAAAAAAAGAAACAATCATCCCACACTATGAGAACTATCAGCATTAAAATTGCAGGAATTATGACAGGCAAATCATAATTTTACTAGTCTGAATCACAGCACTCCACCCCGAAGAGTAGATGGTATATGGAGAGAAGGGTTTCTCACATACTCTTCGTTATGCTCCTGGGAACCCATGAAGAAACGGCCAGCTGCCAATGGGGGTTGAGATGCCTTCTAGGCTGAGTGTACTAATTGTACATGTGGCCTAGCAGTACACAGAAACACAGAGGCCCTCTCCCGGTTCAATATATGTATGCCTGATGCCTTCTGACCTAATCTAAGGTTCCGATGGCACTGTGATGAAGTATGTGGGAAGCTGGCAATATCAGGGGTCCGAGACTGATTAAGATTTCTGGCACTGTGTTAAGATAGTCATTATCTATTTAACTTGTGTCTATTAAGGGTTTATAATTAGAGGGGTGTTCATATGGATTGAGCCATATGCTCTCCCCTAGTGTGTTATTAACTCAACTTAATTGTTTGACTCCAGTGAAAAGGATGGCACTTTTGCATAAACAGAAGGATACATGTGGTCCTTGGCCAACGGAGTCAGCCAGAAGTTACTGTCTATATTAAAAGAACAACATGCGAACAGTCCGTATCACCGATTCTTTGTCATCCCTTCTGAGTCACATCCAAGATTTAGGAACTCGATTTTAATTACCTGAGCCATGCTATCAAGATACAATTTTATTTGCCGTTTTTGAATACTGCTCATATCAACTTACAGCTGTCAAAAGATTTTGAAACAAATGAGTCACGTAGTGTGATTGACAACAGCAGGATATTGCCAGTTGTCACTGGTATTTTTGACATTAACGAGGGTGAAAATTAGTCAAGAAATTGCGTTTGGAGTATCTAGAGTATGGCCGCATGCACACTTGAAATACAAAAGTATATTGCCATTTTAAGGAGATTTCCAGAGGTGTGCAGTTGAATGACAGGTTTGACCAAAGAACCACTCTGAACTTGCCTTGAAAAAGTCCCAGGTATGTGTACCAACAGAGGGAAAAACACGTGGACTGTACACTAGGCGATAATGACTGGAGCAACTCGACAAGAATAAAGAAGCATTATTCCTCACTACTGTATGTGAACTTTCTTATTAGCTTCTGATATATAAAGTGCATCGTATCCTAAATGGTACTATGTAAATTTACATTTATGAATGCAGGCATTTCCAAATCTTTGCAAACACTACTAACCGACCAGTGGGCTAGGGAGCTTGCCCACAGCACAGAAATGAGTGAGCACACCAAGAAACATATTTGTCTCACTAACTAGGTCACTTAGAAGAACTCTAAGGTCAAGGGGCTCCTTCTTCAATAGCACATATGCACCAATTAAAGGTATTTGGCCTGTAACCTAGTAGGGTAAATCCATAAGGCCATATTGCCTGCCCCAGACATCCATCACAAATTCAACTGCATAGCCAGATTGTATAGTGTCTGTTCTCAAGGGAGTTATCAAGAACACATGACAAAGAATGTAGTGGATTTAGGGGATTCAAATCCTTAATTAGATATTCTCTTTGTTGGCAAACTGAGAACTTTGTCAATATTATGAAGAAAAATGGCTGAAATGTTTGGTCCTGGATTTATTCTAGTAAGTGCCAAAAGAAAGGCCAATCATAGCAAATGAGTTTTTTGATGTGTACCCCAGCTGTACAAAATGGAATCCTAACTGGTGGAAATACTCAGAATGTGCAATGTCTTGTGTCTTACTTGGGGGATGCCGGCATTGCTGATCTCGGCCATGATGTTGCAAATGAGCTGCAGAACAAAGAGTCCAGCATCGAGCCTTCGTAAGTAGAACTCGTCTTCTATGTCGTCAGTGAGGATCTCGCCGCGCTTCACCATGTCCTAAAGGAAGGGAAATGGAAGGTGTGATGAGAACCCTGACAATTAAGAAATCTTTTCTGTCACAATGGGGCATGCACAAGGAAGGAAGAACATACTTGAAGTTAGGAAATGGGCAGGGACACAAGACCTGAAACTGGGAATCTTACATTGAAGCATGGCCAGAGGAGTGCAAGGCGCTAGACAGTAGCCCACATACTACTACTGCAGAGAAACTGTATGTTGTGTTATTAATTTGCCTTCCTCTACAGAGAAATCTCAATCAAAAAATAAAGGACACGTTTTCCAGTATTACAAGTTATCTGCTGCTAAACATGACCTACATCAGTCCACTGGCGAGCGGAACCAGACAAATTAATGATGATACAATCATTGATAACCCACACGGTTACCTACACCAAAGGTGCTCCATGCCAGGTTACCTACACTTCACTCTTCGTTGCACAGATATTACATAACTCGCAAATGTTCTCATCAAAAAAGTATTTGTGACCCGATCAATTAAAGAAAACTCCCACTAGACAAAAATGGGAGTATTTTGAGCACTGCGACAATCGGACCTCTTGCTTTAAATAACACCATTATAAAATCTTGCCATTTCCGGTCTGGACAAATAATCCTGGCTGTTGCTCAGACATGGCATGGAGCACCTTCGGTGTTCAGCATTATTTAATGCAGAATGTTGGTTGCTGATTACTACTGACACACAGCTCCACTGATGAGGTATATAGCTTGATTTTTAAACAGCAACACATCTTCCACCATCGGACCACCGTTCTGTCATGGGCCTCCAAAAACCTCCTCCATCACAGGCAGCATTTTATTTGCTTCCATGAGTTCCCACGGATACTGAAAGAAAGGGGCCTTTGCTCAAAGTAATGGCAGGTCCTTGGTTTAATGTTCATGACCAGACCCTCACCAACCACATTATGTCCTTGGACCACACTATGCAAATGGCCTACTACAATCACTAAATGCAAATCCGTCAACCACTACAAGAGCATTCTTGTTTCTCCCATTAATGGCGTATACCCGCTTTATGTATGGGCCCTTTTGGAGAGATTCCCCCATCAGTTACGTAAAATAGCGGCAAGTCCTTGCCTCGTCTATGAAAACAATAAATATTTTTCACAATAAAGGCAGAGCCTCTCTGGTTAAAGGCAGGCCTTCCTCACTCCTGGTCAGGGTGTTCATCCGACCTATTCGTAGGTACTTTGCTAAGCCTAGAAGAGCAAAACACCCTCACGCCTTAAAGCCTGGACATTCTCAATTTCTTCTGAGCGTAAGATTTTGAACTAATATTGATTCTGACAGACCAGAAAATGAAGTCCTTTCTGCAAGAGGAAACAGAAAACTATAATTTTCTCTGGGTATTAAGTATAGGGTAATAATGTTGCCAAGGTGCCAATTCAATGAGCATTGAAGGGAACTATAAATGATTTCTATTTCTCAAATGGCGTAAAATGTCATTTATAATTGGAAATGGATTAGAGGCAAATATAACTTTCTCGCGTGTATGGTTTGTGGTGAATTGCAGAGAAAGAGAAGGGGAGACTCAAACCCTCTAAAGTAAATACAATGAGGGCTGTGTGCAATCATCTTGAAAGGTTAACATGGGAACGGGGGGCAAAAGGAAGGCTTTCACGCTGCAAAGACACCGGAGGCTTGAGAACTAAGGAGACGGGGCAGGTGTATGACAATCAACTTTGGGGCGAGCCCTGCCCTGCAGTGGGGGGTAGGGGAGTGTAGAAAGGAAAGTCCAGAGGGACGGTTCCTGTTACAAGGAGGATAACTGAAACTTCTCAAAATACTTCACAAGTGCGTTTGAAAAAAACTTTTACAGATATACTTACTTGGCAAAATGTGCTTTTTGCAAATAAGCCATAAGGATAATCATTTTTTTCTCAAAATGTGTTGTGCAATACATAACTCCCCCTCCCCCACAATTATTTTCCCAAGGGCATGAATAACTCTTGGCCTGAACAGTTTGAATATCACTGGTCTGTGGTAAAACGCAGATTCTCTGCTTAAGATTTGCTATTGTTGAAAAAATAAGGACAAAAACAAATGGGCACTGGCAATGCCAATGGATCTGTTGTAATGTGCTGCACCCTGCACTCGCACAGGCACACTTCTCCCTGCAGGCACGTGTACTTACACAAGCACACCACAGCAGGGACAAAGCCCACCGCTCACCCCGGACTCACAAATGCACATTGCTCTCCGTGAATTCACAAAGGCACAAATCATTCTATTCACTGACTGTCACGCCTCTACCTACACTCACACAGGTACAACTCTCTCCCTGCACAGTTATGTGAGAGTTTGAGGGTCAGGGTTTGAAAAGGGGCAGTGTATGGCTTCTCCGGACTCCTTTCAAATTTTCACCCTGAGACAACTGCATTTCAAGGCATTAAACATACTTGAGCATTACAGATGAAATGGGCATGCAGCGGATTTACCCGGTGTCAAGTGAGCTGATGGCGACTGCCTCTAAAATTTGACTTTCCGCTGATGATGTCTGCCACATTACGGGACAATGAATTAAATAATCGTGAAACATTGCTGTATTGAGAGAACAAAAATAGCCTTGAGAAAGCCCTGGCCCTACTCGCCACACAGGGCGAAACACGTGTCGGCTGTTCAGCCTTGCTGCTTAAGAAAATTTGCACGATGAAAATCTGACAAATGAGTGAAAATGGATGAAACCTGATGAAAAAAATCAATAAAAATAACTTTGTTCACTCAAGCTAATCTGTACTTTGCTATCTTTCACAATCAAGCAAAATACACCAAATGATGGGAGTGAACTGAAATATTGGGAAAGGAGGAACACATGCTCGCAACCTTTTCTTTACAGATGAAACAGGCGCATCAGCTACTGCTATCTCCTGCCGTCTATAGGAGCCAGTCAGCCAGTCATTGTTATATAGTCAGTTTGCGAGTGTTGGCCCTGCTGTGACTCTGCCCATCGGAGCCAGGAATGATCGCTTGATGGCCGCTCCCTTAATAATAGATTCTCTCCTAACTCTCGGCCAGACCAGCAAGGACTCAGCATGTGCGAGACGCAACTTGCATCTCCGCACAATCCCCACCGGAATCGACAGAAAGAGCTACATTCGAAGCGCACCGCTTATAAAACGTGGGTGAAGTTAAACTACGACTGTAAAAATGGTGTACTTTTAACTCAATACCTGAAATACTGTGATGATTCCGTTCTTTAAAATTCTTCTTGAGGGTGTAAATCACCCCAATTAAGTTTTTTTGGGGTGGGTTATATTCAACCAGGACACTGATGACCTGAGGAAGTAATATTCTAAAAAGGTAATCTTATTTTGTACTACAAAAGCAAGGGAGATACAGGCAATACATAAACCGAATATAAACAAATGTATGTGTCAAAAGTTGACTTTTATTTAGTCGCATGATTAGATTATGTCTATGGTGTTATAACCAATCATTTTTTTCAGTCCAGTCCCAAGTCTGACTCGGGGACAGGTGATCACACTGGTGACAAGAGAGGCAGGGATGGTGACAGGAGAGGTGGTGAAATGAGACAGACCGTAACTGGCAAGCACCTTTTCATAGTCACTGTTGGGCCCACTGTAAATTAGCCACAAAGCATACACCAATATAAAATTAGGGTAAAAATTGAGAGGTGCATTGCTATTCTGTCAGTAGTAGCTGAAGGGTGGATGCTGGGGTAAAGCTACATAATATGGTTTAACCAAGACTGCCGTGAAGCCAACAGACAAATAACAGAAAAAATTACACTTTGGGGGAAGAAAACCACTGGACAATAAGTAACCATCCAAAGGTTTGATGGAAGATGCAGTGTGATTCTGGACATCTGGACATCTGGACAGCATTCAATTAGTGAAAGAGTCTTGGTTTGTCTTTTTCAGAGAGAAAGTTGACTTACTATGATCTTCTGGTAAATTACAAATATGCCCTAAATCATCCGAGCGGCAACGAGTTATGGATAGACTATGCTCCCTGTATACAGTGGGTACACATTGGCTTCAGTGTTGACTTGCCAATCAACAGCAAAATCATTGATTGTCAAAGAAAGTATTCAAGTATGGATCACTGCATGAGTGACTGATTTCAGCCCTATGTTGCATGTGTCTCATCCAGTGCTTGCATTTAAATCACATCTTTTGAACTGGAGGGTTTTACCTAGAACAACCCTGGTGAATTGATGCACACAGACCTTACACTAGTCCCATAAACCATGATCGGTTGACACGCGGTGAGTCGCTTGAAGGCTTTGCATTCAGATCCTGGGGTATTGAGAGCTAGTACTTTCTATCAATAACTTTTGAGAAATTCTCTCTTACTGCTAAATTTAACAAAAGTGACCCTTTTCACCTTTGGGCCATGCAATCTACTGAGAGTGCAGACACTGTCTGAATTTCCTTTTTTACTCGATAAATATTAATTAACTATTTCGAAAACAGAACAAATCTTGGCGCTTTCCTACTAAATGAGGTGGCATTACAGATCCTCATCTTAGCCGCAAGCACCATCCAATACTCGTGGACCGCTCTGGGTACAGAATGCGGGGCGCTAAATGCGGAGGCGCTGGCCCTTCCCAGGAGGAGCACAGTTTTAACTCATGTGGAATAAACTGAAATGCTGAACCACCCCTTACTGTTTTATGGAAATTGCTTCCATTTGTTCTGGCGGAGCAGTGCGCATTGCAGTGTTTACAAAAAGAGCTTGGGATTTGCAGACTCTGACGATTTGGGAGAAAAGGAACACCTAATGCCAACATTCTCCTGAGAAAAGGCACACAGAGTGAGCAAGTCCACACACTGACATTTGTAAATGTTTGTGCAGAAGATACTGGGGAACAAACTGTTCCAAGACTCGCTCCCCTTAGGTCAGGCGGCATTTATTTTGGCCAAATGTTGCAAAGTGATATCCGCAGAAAGTCACAATAACTACAAAGGGCCTCATCTACATTCTATTACCAAATGTGTTTCTCAGCCAGCCTATGTGGTTGTAAGACCGAGGTAAAACTACCTCATGATAGAATGACAGAGGCTCATCAGAGCACCCTATCGCCCTGGAACTGCCAGCACGGGTCATGTGAAGAGATCACCGTCAAGTGGACGCTGTGTTGTGTTGGCAGGCAACATACTAGAAAGGCACAATCTAAAAAAAAAAGGAAATTCAAGAAACTAATTATTTCGGGACAAAAGCATGACAATGCCCTTCATGGGAACAGGAGCACATTTGCTACTACTTAAGGTTTTGAGTACTTCTACTTAAAGCAAAGAAAAGGAAAAAAACGAGCAACTTTTTCAGCCATTCACATGCCCGTCCTCATTTAGTAAGAAGTCCAAGTACCTCTCGCAGTGAACATTTTATATGTATTTGAGAAAGTGAATAATGCCAATATCTGGGATGCGATCTTTATTAAGGTATTCACCCCACAAAATGGGGCAAAATGGATGTGCCAAAATGTAGCGGACCAATTCCTTTAGGTGGGCGGTCCAATGGCGCAACGATAGTCACCAGAAACCATCCAAAGCGATCTTTGCTTACCATTACAGATGTACAACTTCACAGGTGGACGGGCTTCGTCATCGTGGTTGGAGTGGAACTACTTTGTCCGTTTGTCCCTCGAGAGTTCTGTCGCTGACAGCCTTCAAATGAGCTCACTCCAACAAGTCAACCATTTCAATACTTGCTGATGCTAACGCTGCTGGGTGGTTTTGGCCGCTTTCCAATAAAAGGGGGTTCTAAAATGTTGGTGTCGGTGACCGACAAGTATTCAATACCCTAGTAATGGTGGAGGTGGGGTCTCAAATGCTTTCCATCACTCATGATGAATATACTGCCAGGGGTAATCCACTGTCTGCAGCTTAATTTATAGATTTACCAAAAGAAGTTGCTTGTAGTTCAGGTTAAAATTTACTTTAAAAAGCGGCAGACCGTTTGCAAAGGTTTACAGCTCCGTTGCCATATACTATAGTCAAGTGTTAAACTGGAACTAATGAGTTAAAATGTCTGCCCAGGCAGTATTAATGCGTGCTAAAATGAGAAGTACTATTACAGAATGTGCATTACACCTACAGAATGTACATTGCACCTTATAATTTGCGTTTCTAGGTCAACCATTTAACATCATTTTATATTCCATTGCTACAAAATTGCATTGATCTCAGCTACAGAGCGATTGAGCAAGATTCACTTACACTGGGAGGGGATGTACGCATGTCATTGACAATTCAATTATTGGAGTCTATACTAATTGTTTAACAAAACATTGACAGAGACATCACATAGGTAAATGAACACTTGCTCACTAGGAGAAGGACTTAAAATTTCAAACTTACTGAATGAAGGCAACTAAATCTCTACAGGACAGGACTTTCTTTCAAAAAGACCCGGCAGGACATGAACTTGAGATCTGCAGATCAAATGCACTATTAATACATTCCTCCATCTATTGCACTCCTATTCTAGGCTATGAACTAGAATGGCCCCTGAGGCAATCAGAAGCCGTTACTCTTAAAGTTTCCAATATCGAACAAAGTAAAGTACGCTGTCAACGTTTCCAACAAATTCATGTTTCCCTCAGACTTCTGAGGCTCACCAGATGCAGTATATACCGTCATGCAGCTGGTCACCTCCTCCCGCTCTACCGCCTTCCTTCACAGCCATCAAGGTGAACACATCTAAAGAGTCGTCTGAATGCCAGTACCAATCTGCCAGCCTGTTTTTGCTGAGAAGCCTCTGGCTGATGGGAGAAGACAGCTCTGAGATGGGATCCTGGGGTTGCAGAATGAGCTCCAACGGCTCTAATGAGGCAGGATTGACAAGCTTGACTGATCGCAGGTGACACACAAAGAAACACAGATCACAAACTGCTGTGGAGCTGGTGTCAACCACACATGACAAGTATATACCTGTTAACGTATGGATGGGAGGGTGCACCAGTTTACAGTATTCTAAAACAATTCCCTAAATTAGACACTGGCCCATCAAGGTCAAGCACTATCAACGTAAATGACTAAAGTGTACAGCAATGAGACAAAGTATGTTTAAGATATTAGGGAACTAGGCTAAAAAATCAACATTCTTGTAAAAAACAAGCAAGCAAAGTCACTTTCTAGAACCTTTCAATGAAAACCCTAATTTTCTGACCTAGTACTTCTTTATATATATGGTTCAGTTGAAGGGAAATTGCCGCAACGTGTCGTCCATTATCTGCACATTTTTGAACAAACAATGGATGTCATTTAATAAATAAAAATTAAACAGATTCTCTGACCAACGTCCTATTGTTGTGGCGCGTCTCCTTTAAATGAAGGATTCTTGTGGCGCAAAAAAGGAATAGAGAATACATCTCCTAAACATCTCCACTGGGTGAGTTGGGAGTTGTCCGAGAAGCAACAGTGTACTACTCCTTGTGTGTTGTGGGTGGAATGAGGACTGAAAACCCAGAATCCTCATTCTAATGCCCCCATTGTGTGCAATTAGCCATCGCACCCCAACTTCGGAAAGTGATCAACACCTCCTTCGAGACAGCCACATTCCCGGAAAGCTGGAAGCTCGCCGAGATCAACGCCCTCCTCAAAAAACCCAAGGCGGACCCCAAGGACCTCAAGAACTTCCGACCCATCTCCCATCTCCCGTTCCCGGCGAAGGTCATCGAGAAAATCGTCAATACACAACTGACCCGACACCGCGAAGACAACAACACCCTGGACCCAATCCCAGTCCTGATTCCGAAGAGACCACAGCACCGAGACAGCCCTCATCGCCGCCACAGACGACATAAGGGCCCACCTGGACAACGGCGAAACATCGGCCCTCATCCTCCTGGACCTATCAGCCTTGGACAGTCTGCCACCGCACACTAAAGACACGCCTATAAGAAGCCAGAATCCAAGAGCGTCCGTCTCCCCCCCTTCCGCTCCAAAGCCACCGACATCATCTGCGGCATACCACAGGGCTCTTCCCTCAGCCAGACATTGTTCAACATCTACATAGCCCCCCTCGCCCACGTTGCCCACCAGCACGATCTCAACATTATCTCCTACGCCGACGACACCCAGCTAATCCTCTCCCTCACCAGGGACCCACACACTGCCAAAACCAACCTCCACGAGGGAATGAAGCCTGTCGCAGATTGGATGAGGAACAGCAGACTGAAGCTGAACTCGGACAAGATGGAGGTCCTCATCCTCGGCTCCACCCTATTAGCTTGGGACGACTCCTGGTGGCCGACACGCTTGGAACAGCACCGACACCCACAGACCACGCATGCAACCTGGGTTTCATCCTCAACTCCACCCTCTCCATGTCGAAGCAGATCAACGCCGCCACCTCCTCCTGCTACAACACCCTCAGCATGCTCCGCAGGATCTACAAGTGGATCCCCACCGAAACAAGAAGAACAGTGACCCAGGCCCTCGTCAGCAGCAGGCTAGACTACGGCAACGCACTCTAAGCAGGTATCCGAGCCAAACACCTACGACGACTGAAACGCATTAAAAACGTCTCCGCCCGGCTGATCCTCAACGTCCCTCGCCGCAGCCACATCACCCCCCACCTGAGAGACCTACACTGGCTCCCCGTCGAAAAGAGGATCACCTTCAAACTGCTCACCCACGCACACAAAGCCCTCCAAAACACCGGACCAGCTTATTTCAACGGCCGACTCAGGTTCTACACCCCCACCCGCCAGTTCCGCTCCGCCAGCCTCGCCCTCGCCTCTGTCCCCGCATCCAACAAACGACCGCCGGCGGAAGATCCTTCTCCTTCCTTGCCGCCAAGACCTGGAACACCCTCCCCACCCACCTGCGGCAGACCTAGGAACTGCTCACCTTCAGAAGAATCCTCAAGACCGGACTCTTCGAGCAGTAGCAGCACCCTCCTCCCCCCAGTGCCTTGAGACCCTCACGGGTAAGTAGTGCGCCCTATAAATGTATTGATTGATTGATTGATTGCAATATGCAAGTAGTGATAAATCTAAGAAGGTAATTACAACTCGATTTTTTCCTGTACTGTAGTGCCTAGAAATCCATGGGTCAAATTGGGGCTGGACATAACCGGTCCTTTTGAGTTACTGCACTCCAAGGAGAGATAAGTTTCAACTTTGGTCGATTACACGTGCAAATGGGTTGTGACGAGTGAGAGATGTGGGGGCATGTACAAAGCGCACTGTGAGGACCGGCTCGTTCCTCATAGAGTGGATTAAACTTGTCAACACTAACTTTATGAGGACCGGTGAGTCAGGCGAAGTGGTCCCCATAGTGTGTTTATGTACTTTTGAACGAGTGTATCAAAAAACTAAAAGTGCAGTTATATTTGCCTAGTTCCGCTTTATAACCTACCCTACTATCAAAGCTCACGTGGAGTTAGAATAGTAAATACACACTTAATTGGAGGAGGAGGAGGGGAGTGTGTGGTGAGATAATATACAACCATGACTGTTGTACTAGAATTCCTGGAGGAGAAGTTTGCACATGAAGGTGTCCCGAGCGTTAGTGCTGATAGAAGAGCGCAGCTCACATCTGATATGAGGAAGGAATTTTTGTGAGCGATGAGCATTGAGAACCATAGAACTATTTTGTGCACATTGAAAGACATTGGTTGTTTGAAACAGCCGGTCAGTCTTTCAATAATGTGCTGCCAACATGGCAGGTGCAAATCTGCAGCTGGGCGCCTTTTACTGTAATAGGACACACTGACCTGGTCTGCACTAGATGCATCCAGGTAAAGGTATAATATATTATGGGTCCAGGTGTCAAGCCTTTGCATGAACAATTAATATCGATTGTGGGTGGTCTGTAAGGGTATTCTTCAACCAAGTGGTGCCTTTAATATAGTGTCTCTCATCCTTACTGACCTAAGGTGGACTAGATACCATACCTATACTTAAATCAAATCCTCTTTTTGAAGATAAAAGCAAATGTCTCTAATATCAGGCCCACTAGCTCGTATCCACTCTTCAGAGATCTCTCACCGATGGACGGAAACAGAGTTCAGGTGGTATTTCGATGACTGCTGCCTAGGCAAGAAATGCAGAATGAGTGTGGGCACCCTCCTCCTAATTGTACACTTCCTACATGACTAGTGATAAAAGTAAAGCAGCTTATGCAGCAATAACCACAGAAAAAAGGAAACTGTAAGAAACAACTAGAGTACAAAAACAAATGCTGGGCCAGAACTTTGCAAGGATCCATTGCACTAGAGAATCACACTGAAGTTTACGCTGGTTCAACTTGGGAATTGGAGAGGGAATGCAAAAAAACGTGGCCTGATGCGTCTTCATATAGAGCCAGCACTAGCCACACAATTTTCGGTCTTAAAAAGCTTTAAACAGCAGTTTCCAGTCTCACCACTAGCCGGTATAGGGTACTGCTTGAAAATATAAGATTGCCAGGAAGTAAAAGTAATAAAAAACAAACAATTATACAAGTGTAATCACAATCCTTAAATGTTACAATATCAATGTTTTGTGGGTGCAACAATAACACTACGTAATGAAATCAGAAATTGCCTCAAAACGGCTGCTGGTAGGTGTCCCCTTTTGTAGCATTAATTAAATCACCACATTAGGTTAATGGAGGCCATTTTAAGTCCATGCTTTACTTTATGCTCACCAAGTTCAGCGTTCAATGTAGCAATTTTGAAATAAATAGGGGTACAACCAGGGCAAAACCTTTTAAGCCCTTGTCTAGCACTTGCAGTAGTCCATGGTAGCAGGTAAATTAAAATTCTCCATGGTAGCAGTAGATTAAAATTCAAGCAATGAAGTACTATCTAAACTCACTTTGTAAAAACAGTTACAAAAACATCTGTGTCAGATTTTAAAACAAACTTTCACTGAATATATTAAAGGTATTTTTGACTAAGTGAACACAAACAAGTATAGTTGTGCCATTATATTTTAGTCTAAGGTCCAAGCTGAGACATAGGATTAGAAACGCAAGTGAGTAGTGTACAGTATGTGTAAGAACACAGATGAACCACACAAATATGCTACTGCTCTGCTTTTTATTAGAAATATTTAGCAACTGATATTATTTTGCAACTGAGTCTTTATTGATCCATCTGAAAAAAGTGGTGTTTGTCAAGCATGGGCCTATGACATAGTGCCATAAGTATTTCAGTTGTTTAGCTAGCCTGTTAACTTTACACAGACTATAGAGCCCAGCTTGAATGGATCAACCTAAGAACCCTTCTGCTGACCCAAGGAAAAAAGCATCCTTTTGCTTTAAAGAGCTCTCACACACCAGTGATAGGCTTTGGTGGCTTGCTTGATTATAGAGTTCCTTCCTATTACGTTACAGAAAGGGGCCTGCTACACTGTGTGTGATGCACGGAAGCGCTTAGTTGGAAAATGAATAGGGTAGTGAGTGGGGGTAAGGTTACTCTTTAAAGATACCTGCCTGGTAGGGACAAGGCCCACCAACATCTTTGAACAAGAGGAACCAATGGAGAAATTGAACTAATTAATTACACCCTCAGTTTGTATTAGCTTGAAGCATCTAGAATGTCTGCAGCTCAGTAGGCAACATGGCTGATTTTAGATCATTGATTTCCCCCTTTCCCTGGATTCACGTTCATAACACAAAGATCCACTGTCTGTAGGGCGGTTTAAATGCAGCATCAACAGACCTTCATCTTCTGAGGCCTTCACAGCAACCGTGAGCCGATGCTTGGAAAAATCTCAAAATCAAAACAAATATTACATCTTGAACTCTAAAACTCACGGTGACAATTTAATACTTTGTAGAAATGGTTTAATGAGTTTACTTTTGGCATTTTCCTAACTCTGACTGCACTCAATTTGGAGACAGATCACAAAAGCAAGAACATCAAGACCCACACTACTCTGAGAAGCCTGACCTTTTTACAATTCCATATGATAAAACCATTAGCAAGCATACCCTCCTCCAACTCCTCGTCTGCCTACTCTCCACTCTCTCTTCTCCACTGAAATGTTTTCCCTTTGTTTTTTTTTCCCTGGCTTACATGTGCTTTCTAAGAGCAACGACTAAAGTTGCGATATTTTAACACTCAATAGAAAGCAATAAAATAAGTATCCCAATGAATTAGTATCCAATTCATTGCCTTGATATATGGACTCCAACCCATAATCCCATTTTCCACATCTGTTTTCCTCCTTTTTATTCAAGTACAGGAAGGTACCAGCAATGGTTAGACTAATCACTGTGAACTCAAGTTCTCTAATTAACATTTCAAATAAGACGGTTAAGAGAAAGAATGACAAGATGCTTCCATCTAAATCAAGAGACAAACGTGGGACAAAAAACAAAGGCTGATTGAAAGGTGCAAGAAGCCTTAAACAGGAGCAAGACTAAAATCAAAATCACTTGATGCATTATTAGAAAGAAGGCAAGTCATACATGTTTTTCTCCTTCGATCTTCTTGTCTGCAACATGCATGGCATCTAGGTACTTAAAATGCAGCTCCATTAGCCGGTCAACCTGAGAGGAAAGAAATCCAGAAATATGTGAGTACATTTAAAGGGCAACACTCTGATGGCATACTCCTTTCATACCCATATCATTACCAACCTGTATGCACGTATAGATGCCTATGTATTCCTACAGCACAAGCCTAGCTGGGGAGCACCAGATTTCTTACTCGACATTAATGGGAAGTGTTGCGAGATAATACAAAACTAGGTACAATGAATGCAGATATACACATTTGAATCACACAGCTGAATTACGTTTCAGATATTTGGAATTACGTTACATTTCACAATTTTACAACTGCATTACATTTCATACATACTAACAATTTTAGGCACACACTGAATAAATAATTTGACCAGAAATACACTTTTTCAGCCAAGTGTCTGCGATGATATTATAACTCAAGTACATAGGTTCAAACATTAGCAACTTAGCCAGAAGACTACATTTCCTACAATCAGACAAAGATCATCATCAGAGACAAGTACTGCCCTACTTGGGAAAAGCTAAACCACAAGGGCATTCAGGAACTGCTCGCTGTCCCAATGAACAGAGCTGCAGGAGGTGTTAAGGTTTCCCTATTTGGAAAATTCAAAGTGTGAGGCTTTTCCATCGCTCTGGGCTGGCCAAAAGCAAAGCATTTGGTCTCCTTGGAAAGGTTACCTGGCTGGAGGTTCCAACCTAAGAACCTATTCCAAAGGGCGATAATACACTATATTAACAGAAGTATTCAGTCCGGTTAGGATAGAAGGTGCATAATGGGTTAGATGTCATGAATACTGGCCAATCAGAAGCTAGCAAAACTTGGATTAAAAGCCCTTCCTTTAATTGAGAATGGCAGGGGGGGGGGGGGGGGGGGGGGGGGACACAGGTACATTTCACTGAATGCAAATTTTGTTCAAAGAAGTTAGTCTCACCACAACAGGTAGAAAAAGAGACATGACAGTGCGAGAGAATATAAATGGATCCTATGTCTCAAGAATGTGAAGGGACATTGCAGGTATTTCTAGCAAGATGAGGGTTTTCTATTCTTTTCTAAGCCTACAGAGGTGCCACAATTGCCATTTCGGAACTCCATTGGGTCCCCTTGTTGGCCAGCACAGTCTTCAAAACCAGCTGCATCATTTACAAAGCCACCACCACAGCACCCTAGCTTATCTTGTAGACAAGCCTACCGTCTTTGTTGGCTCTCAGCACACCCACAGCCAGGAGACTGTCCGACTGTAAACTAAGAGATACAAAAAAACAGAGAAAGCAATGCAGCGGACCTTTTCCATTAATGCACCCGGGATCTGGAACAACATCCCAGTAGCCATCAGGACCACTGCTATTCTGCTTCAATTTAGCAAAGAGTTGAAGACTCGCCTCTTTAAAGAGCAATATATCACAGTGCATTAACCGCCCACAACCCAGCTACCTCCCCCTATAACTAGTTTACTTTATGTTCGTCTTTGACCATGTACAGCCCTCTGCTGCCTTTCGGCTAGGTTGACGCTATAGAAATATCATATACACAAAAACATACATATGTTGTGTTCAGTTCAGATTCAATACAAGTAATGGTTTTTCCGACTTCTGTTGGTGAGGTGTACCTAAAGCAATGTTACAACTGTACATGAGAGTCACTGCACTGTTTTGTGCTTATTGGCAAATGGCTAGCTCAGATTTTCTTTTCCATACTGGCTAGCAGTTGAGACTTTGCTCCCTCTTCTGTTCCATAAGTAGATTATGAAAATTATTATTTGTTATGTGTTTAGATGAAGTCCTAGATTAAACTTTTACTGCTATGCATAGACTAGTAAGTTCCTTATCTTTGGTAATGCTTTTTTCTGGTGGCTACTCTAATCACAGATTCCACACCTTGTGAATCTCCTATGGCTCCAGAAAAAATCTGGAAACCCTTACAACAGTTACTACGTGCCATCAGTCTGTTTCGCAACTCCATCCATTCTCCTGGCGGGAAGACATGGAGCCACTTATAGGTGCCACCCCGGGTCGATGCCAGCTTATTAATTGGTTATTCCTGCACAATAAGACAAGGAGTATGACTAACTGATTAAGTAACACTGACAGTGTGCAAATTTATGTTGCAACTTTATTCATTCCCAATTGTCCAGTCAACAGAACAGCAAGGAGAGTGGGCAATTGGGAACTTTGCTGTTAGGGAGAATATCCACCCCAAAGAGTGTCACGGAAGGTATATGAATAAATTATTTTGTAATCTGTAAAGCGTGAGACAGTCACAAAAGGCAAGATGGTAACGTATGGTGTTACCTCGCATGCCTTTAAAACGCATCCGTTACTACACGGTTACCATTACCACGCAGGATTCTACCCCGCATATGCTTTACCACGCATGCCTTTACAACAGATTTCATTGTAAGGGCATGAACAGTAAAGGCATATGTGTGGTTAAGGTTTTAAATTTAAATGTACATATTTTACAGGTAAGTGTAAACCCTTTTTTATGTACATATAAAGGGTTTATAATTATCTGTATAATTAATACATTTTCGTGGTAAAGGTATGCATGATAAACGCAAGTGCTTGGTAAAAATGTAACAGATATATATATATATATATATATATCTCTCAAGAACTCCGTTTACACCTTCCAGATTTTGCCAGGAAAAACGAACATGGACCCGCTCAGGTAGTTTGCAATATTTATTCCATGTGCAACACAATGACCGCCAAGTGCATGTGCAAGTCACCTGACCCTGGGCCAACGGACATAAAAAACAGACTTTCGCCATATTTTAAGTTGTACTTTTGAAAAATAAAGTTGTTATAGACATTCGCATAACAGCTCACATTTCTGTTACCACAAAATTATTAAAATACCATATTTACAACCTCTTATTATGTTCAACCGCATTATAAAATGCTATATTGTGCAAATATCTGCAAATATATAAATTAAATAATTGATATAAAACATACATAAATACATATACATATATAAATATATACATCTACATCATTCAATTAATGCTCTGTTGTGCAAATCCGCAAATAGTTTTGTGCAAAGTTGCATTTGGAATTGTGCAAATGTACAAGACGTAGCAGCCATAAACATAGCGGTTGAGATCAAGGTATTCCTAATATAGCCCCAGTGGGCACCTTTGAATGTCATAAAATTATTACGTCCTAACTGCCAATACATATCCAACCAAAAGTGCCTTGATGCAAAGATACGCCGACTGCAAGCTCGGTTAAAACCTTTTATTTCGGAACACAGGCCTTCACAGACCATATTAAATAAAGTCCAAACGCGTTTCAGAGCTCTCCACAGCTCCTTCTTCAGTGGAACAGGACTTGTAGCGTGCTGACAAACATTTCTCTCAGGCACCATTAACCGCATACGCACCACCCACCTATTTATCCCAAACGGGATTCCAGGTTATCAGGCAAATGAAGAAAGGCTAAAAGGGCCAACAAGAAATATTTAACTGTGCCCACATCATAGTCAGGCAAGTCCAAAGACAATATACCCAAAAGATAAGAAAGTGCTGAGGGTCAGCAGTTCTAAGAACGAGACCCATCCGGCCAAATTCAGGAAAATCAGAATTAGTAGCACTAGGTTCGATCAGCGACAGAGGTGAAAATTCATAAAGCTGGCTTTAATCCAATCAAAGGCAGAATGAATCTTCTAGAGATCCACACGCAGGAAACTTAATCTAACTCTTTAAGCCACACATTATTAGGTTCTATAGTGCCTATAATAATGCAGTATAGGCTGAAATGTAGTCCAATAGGGCCCACTTCTTAAAAACCTAATCTACAGTTCAAAACACTTACATTTTGCGTTACATAGTGATAAAATGTGTTTGTCTTCGTTCTAGTATGACTAAATGGTGGTAGTTTGGCAAATAACCACGCTGAGCAATTAGTTAATAAATGAGGGTTGGATCTGCACAGCAATGGTATCCTTTGTGTTAGCCTGAGAGGCGTGTAGTACTATGCACACGAAAATAATCTAAGGACTCCTTATACCTTCAACTAGAGGTCATCCTGCGGGTAGAGGATCATAATGGTTTAACCCCTGGAACCCACTCTTCGACAGCTGTACTGTCTTGACTTTGAAATCATAGTTTTTACCTTTTTGCACAAATGAAGATATTTCTAAATGATAAATACAATTATTCTCGCAATCACTGCAAGGAGTTAGGCACGATCACCAAGCAGTTTTCCTGAGTCCAATTATTTCAGCAGCATGGGACATTAGAAGAAGCACAACACGATGAGCACAAAAAAGGCAAGCATGATATAATCCCGCCAATAACAGAACCCTGTTGAAATTACTTAAAAGTCTTGGGCCCGATTCACAGAACTAACTTAAGACAAAATCCTAAACTTACTGCCATTTTGGTATTCACAGAAGATATTTACTCATTTTGGTATTCGCAGAAGGCACTTACTCATTTTGGTATTCACAGAAGTTAGGAGTCTTAACTTTAGGACTCCTAAATGCCTTCTGTTAATACCGAAAGTCTTAAAGTTATGATTTCTCTCAGTTTAGGAGTCCTAAAGTTAGGAGTCCTAACTTTACTTAACTTTACTTCTGTGAATACCGAAATGAGTAATTGCATTCTGTGAATAACAAAATGAGTACATGCCTTATGTGAATACCAAAATGGTTGTAAGTTTAGGATTTTGTCTTAAGTTAGTTCTGTGAATCGGGCCCTCGATTCAGGGCTCTGGGATGTAGCTATCGCGTTGTGCAAGGAGAGAGATGCTTCCCTTTGTATATGATATAAAATCAGAACAACTGGTGTGGGGGAAAAGGGACTCACCTTTTCGCTGTCATTCTCCGTGAACTTATTGAGGAGTCTTGTTCTCTGCTGGCCTTTCAAGTTCCGGAGGAGGGAGGCCATGATTGAACAGACGTGCTCTGAGAAGGGAGACAGAATCAATCAGAGTCGGCATTACAGAAGATCTCATTCTTGACACACCCTGCGTCTTGTATTAACTTTATACACCAACCATGGACATCTGCAGCTTCATAACAACACCACAAATCATGTATTCAGAAGTGAGAGGTACAGTTTGTTCGATGTGATGACTTCGTAAACAGAGGCATTAACAGGGATACCAGAATTAAAAAACCTTGGTCCAAGGTTTCACATTTACACACAAAAGACCTTCAGCTTTATGAGGTCATTACAATGAGCACAATTTTATACCACAGCAAGAACATTTATTATTTATAGTGCTTCAAAATTAAGTCTGTGAACGCAACGCCTCTCGAAGTAAGTTAATAACATAATGGAAAATTCAAAACAATTTTGGCATACAAATATGGAGTTCTTGTCCTTTCATCGCTGGCAATAAATAAACGTACCTACGAACTTTTCTTAAACAATCTTCAACAGATCCGTTTTTAAACCAAGGCAATCAATAACCAAAAACAATTGTATCACAGAGAAGTGCTTGTGTGCACACAAAAGACATGCTTTTCCATACTGGCTAGCAGTTGAGAATTTGCTCCCTCTTCTGTCCCATAAGTGGACTAGGAAAATTAGGAAAACGATTATTTGTGAAGTGCTTGGTTGAATTCATAGATTTAACTTTTACTGCTTCCTTATCTTTGGTAAGTTCTTTCCGGTGGATATGCTAATCACAGATTCCACACCTTGTGAATCTCCCCTGGCGTCAGACAGGATCTGGAAACTCTTACAATAACTCCCATGTGAGCGCAGGTGGTGCTATCAGTCTATTTTCCAACTCCATCCAATCTTCTGACATGATGACATGAAGCAGCTTATATGTGCCACCTCTGGTCTATAAGTGCTCATGTCAGTTTGGCGGGCGTTTCAGGCCGGCCAAACAGACATGCGCACTTATGTTTCTCCAACCCAGCTATGTTACGCAGCCCGATTGGAGAAAAGCCACAGGTTACCAGGCACTGTGTGCGGCAAACCAGGCATCTCAGACAAATCCTAACGCTGCTCTCAGGCTAGAGAGCAGCGTCTGGATTGGGTGGTGAGCCTGTGCCTTCAGGCCCATCCACTTCCGGGATGACAGGAGCACGGGGAACGAGGCAGCTGGCAGCGGGAGCGGAGGGTCAGGTAAGTTTTCTTTGTTCCACCCCCCTGCGCTGCCCTACCAGTTTTGATTGGCGGCAGCCGGCACTGTATTATGTGAAAAGTCTTGCTATTCAAAAGGCTCAGATTTCAGAAACGCCGCACAATACTCCACACGTGTTCTTAGGTGTGATCACAAGGACTTGACTCAACACTTTGGGATCACCCTGAACTTGAGGGGCATTGGTGTGGCTGCTCTTCCCATTTGTTGGAGCCCCTAGAGAACACTTGTTAGAATATTGGGATTCGCTGTGCCACCAATCTGTGTCCAGCAACATTATTGTACAAAAAACAATTGCACATCTTCTTTATCAGCTATGCACTACAGAGGTCAGGACTAAAAAAAATCGAAGCAATAATAAAAATCAGAAACAAAACAATATTTGTCTGACAGTACGTAACTGAAGACTGACATGACCTCGGCACAAAGAGCAATCATGAGAAGATGCATACCGTCCAAAAAGATGACCACCAAAGGTAAGTAACTTGTTCTTTTCATGGGTGCTCCCTCCAACAGAATCCTCATCTTGAACCACTTCCAAAGCACCATTTCACGAAGCTAATCATGTATCAGAAAACCTTGCATGATTCCTCGTTTAAAGTATGACCTATTCTTCAATGCTCTGTAGTACATTAGTGTTAATACAAACGTGTGACTCGGGAGATAATGGGTGCTTTCCAAATGCTCACAAGTTGGACCGACTGTTCTAATAAGAACACGAGTAGCAGCTTTAACTCCAGATGACAGAGTACCTAAATCCTTAAGAGATTTTTTCTTCAAAGTGTAACATTTTTAATGAACTTTAAAACTCCCGGGGATAGGCCCCTTACAGATAGTTCCACTTCCTTCGAATCAGAAAATTTAATGAAAATTCAGTGGGGCATATAAACGGCTTCTGCTCTCTGCAAATAGAAATGAAGGATTCAATTCCTTCAAGTAACACTACTAAGAAAATCTTTGCCTTCATCAATATCGTGCTTTAGCAAAAGCCCTTGTTACTAGCATCCAACACATTCACAACGTGCTAACAAAGGCTTGGGACCTTAAAGCTTCCTGCTCAATATTCAGGCGTGTAAGTGCAGGAACCTTCGATTTGAGCGCAAAATGGAGGAGACATTTCATATAAACAAATTGTCTCAAACTGACCGGGGCCAAAGTGGATCAATGCTGAGTTCCAAAGGTTTCCTCAGCCGACCAAAGGCAAGGAGGATGACACAGGACCTTCTACAATGTACTGAACTACTTTTGATATGATTGAAAAGGGTGGAAAAGTATAATGAATATGAATCACTCAGTCTTTGAGGATGCACCATGAAAATGCTAGCCATAAACAAATTTAACTGAGCACAACGGATGGCATTTCTGTTGAGACCTGAAGCTATTAGGTTCACCAACAGAGCACTAATGGATGGTTTTCCCACTTAGGATTCTCTGTTTACAGCCTGCTTATTTTGTCCAACCAGAGATTCAGGTACTCGCAAGAGTAGAAGCTGATACCCCCTTTATTTGATCTATGCAACAGATTAACTACCTCCAAGCACAGCACACTGGCTCTTTTTTATGCTCCAGCAAAATGTAAAGTAAGCAGGCAAAATTGCAAGACATGACGTTTCGGAAATTGTGCATTACACAATTTACGTTTCGGAAATTGCGCATTACACAATTTAGCTTATTTTCGCACACAGAAAATGGGTTCATGCAGGGAATGTTTCGCAAAGAGACATCTTCTGTTTGAATTTGTCTGTATCGCATGTGAATTTTTGTATGTGAGCAATACCCTTGTGGAAACAAAAGTCACAGGGAGTCACTGGCAAGCCATATATCCCACTAAAAGTGCAAAAAGGTTATGCAACTTCACACTGTTACTCTTTTGTAGACGCAGAACATTAAGGAGTTGTTTGAAGGAATTTGAACCTGAGCGGATGTCAGACTGGAAAGAAAAGTTTCAGTGTTCAAGGTTAAGTATGCAATAACACCTCTAGATTCAGAGGGCAATGAATGATCAGCTCCCTAGATAGGTCCAACCCCAAGAAAGATGCTTTTCTCACTACAGTGAAAGGAGTACCTGGAGGACAACACGATTCTCTGCTGAGAGGCATCTCTGGGCGAGGTCAACAGTGCCATGGCTGAATCAAATCAGATTATCAAAAAGGTTGCCATAGGACTGTAATCACTTGCCTCATAGATGGTACTTAAACAATCTCATATGCAGATGTCTGGTGGACAAAACAAACAGGCATCCATCCAAGCAGTCATCATCAAAGCCTTCTTAGAGGACTGAAAGAAAACTGGTCTAACATGTGCCAAATATCCTGAACGCTTTCCAGGTGAGGAAAGGGTTGAACATCTGACCAAAAAATGCCATTCTAAGCACTGTTATGAGTGTGGATCTTTTATTGTCTATTGACAGAATCTACTCGCACCTAGCAGGAGTTGGAAGGAAGGATTTTGAGAGCTGATGTTAATAAACCAGTCATCTAAATAAGGCCATATCTGAATCCCTTATATGTGAAGAACGTCACCAAACTCACCTTGGTGATAAGCTTTAAACAGATAAGAGACCAAAGGGAAGGACATCATATAGCAAAGTTTGCCCTTCACAGCAAAATGAAATACATTTTTCTATGACACTCCTAAATAGGAATGAGAAGGTATGCATCATAAAGATCTAACAAAACCATCCAGTCCCGAAGACAACGAGCATGAATAATTTTCTGCATGATCAGCATGAATATATGATTAAATAAATGTTCTCATGAACTTAAGGCTGAGAAAAAGTCAGAAACGATCATGTTTCTTGAGAGCCAAGAAGTATCTTAAGGAACATCCTTTTCTACTGTTCCCTTTTAAAATAAAATTTGCTAACCTAAGTCAGCTAGAGGCTTGTGATGGAAGGATATATAGCGAGACATGAGTAGATGTTCTGTTAAAATGCACTGATCCAAAGTAATTTTGCTGCAAATTCACAAAGGATCCTAGAATCCGCAGCAAAAAATGTTTTAAAGTGCAAGCTCCCCAGGGCCAATTAAGGCTCAGAGAGGGGGGCCATGTGGGGGGTTTGGCTTTACGTATGGTAACAATATATTTCTTTCAATTTTTAAGAAAAACACTAGAAATTCACCTGAAAAACCACATGTTTGAGTAACATTATAGTTGGGTGAAATGTTCAGCAACAATGTAACATTTTGACCTAAACAACAACAAAAAAAACACAGAACTTCACCAGTTATTGGTATAGGTATTTCAGGTAAGTATAACTCGTGCCCTAACCTTACTATAACTGGCTCCCTTGCCATGCACAGCTGTTTACCACACATATTACATCACTTACAATATCTTCTGGGGAATTATTGATAATATCACTGCAAGTATGCAATCAAATTATTGAAGGGTAAACAGTGCTCAGCATGGGTGGAAATCTAGGCCAGTGTCTGTGGATGCATCTAAGCCACTGGCATCTTGAGGTCCTCTTAGCAGTTGACCTCTAGGTCAAGCTGGTCAATTTCATCCCCAGCATCATAGCCCCCATTACCGAAGTCTGTGTAAAATAACTTACGAAGGACACAAGCCCCTCCAGAAATAGGGGCACTGTTTCTGTATCAGAAAGATGGTAAAGTGGTTGCGTCTTAAATAAAGATGTGCGCAGTATCAGTCAAGGAGGCGGTGTCTCAGAATCGGACAGAACAATGGGTTGGCCATCGATGTCCAGAGTCTATAGCACTGGTATTGGCAAACGTGGAATGTGTTCTGGGGTTGGTTGTTACACCAGAGAAGGAACTGGTACCGCAGTTGGTCTAGAGCCCTGAGTGGATCTAGAGGGCCGAATTGGTGCAGAGGGTGGACCAGTCCGCAGAAGCCCAGTTGGGAGAACTTTTGGCTCCTTGGAGCTTGCAGGCATGCCAGAGGGAACCTGTAAAAAGTGAAAAATGTGTGGCATGGCTTCACGAAAGTCCTTGCTCTGCTGCCGTGTCGCTGAAAGCACCAGAAATTTCAGTTGCAAAGTAACAAGGGCTGCATCATCTCTGCAACGTCGGGAATGGTACCTGGAGGTTCATTGACACCCTGGTGCCTTCTCTGGAGTTCAAGAGTGCAGGAAAGGGCAGAGACCCTACTTTGACTTATTGTGCTTCTTCTTGCTTCTGCCCAAGGACTTAGATTGTGAAGACAACCTTTTTTTTTTATATATTTTTATTGGAATAAAAGGTGCATTAAAAAGACATTAAGATGAATTTGATACAAACATACATAGCCCGGACTTACGCCCAGCATAGAGTTGAAACCAATATACACAGAATCAGCATTAACAATCAGAGAGATAAATACATAGTTAATAATAAAAAAAGCTTTGCTAAAAAACAGTTCCTACGGGCCACCCCAGCTGAACATCTTAGGTATAACCTGAACATACTACCTCCTATATCAGACTCTTGCTTCTCTCCACTCTGCAATCGGGGCCCAGATACTTCTTCCCATCTCCCGTTTTTTTGCCCCCTTCAATTCATATAGACTGGACTCAATATTATGTATACCCAATAATCTGGATAGCCACATCTGGAAGGAGGGAGCGGTCACATCTTTCTAACCTGCAGAGATTAAAATCCGAAGCACTGCAACTGACATAAAAACTAGGGCCTCCTCGTCCTTCCCTAGGTTCAGATTAGAGTCCGTTCCCAATAGCATCAGGGTAGGGGATAGATCGATCTTATGACCTAGCAGCCCCTCCCAGAATTTCATTATCTCGTCCTTTATTGTTACCAACCGATTACAGTGAAAAAACGTGTAATATATCAGCTTGACCAACATTACATCTAGGACAACTGTCATCTTCCCTTATAACCCAGGCAAATAATTTGGTCGGTGTATGATAAAGGTTAAAAATTGTTTTATAATGCTGAGCCCGGAGGTTGGAAGCCAGAAATATCTTTTCATTCATGCAGAGAGCAAGATCCAGGTCGACATCGGGATTCCCCAGTTTAGTTGCCCACTTACACTCCGTCCTCTCAATATCATCCTCAATCCTCTCAACAAGAAGTTTATACACTGCTTTGATCTTCTTGCATCCTCTAGCTAATACCTCAACCAGAGGGAGATCCACCTTGGGGGACAGCTTTGGTCTTAAAACCTTAAGGGTTCGAGCTATTTGACCATAGAGAAGCCAATTATTGGCTGGAATACCGAATCTACCCTGCAAAACATCAAATCCGAGTATCCTGTCCCCCTCCATAATGTCCCCAAGGGTCTTAACCCCCAATTCCTTCCAGACGTGAAGATTCCTATCAGCTCTCAGCTGAGGAAAAAGACTGGAGTTACTCAGAAGTAAATAAGAATTCACCTTGGGGGCATTAAAGAATTTCAGGATAGATTTCCAAAGTAACCATGCCCCTAATAAGGTCTTAAGTCGAGCCTTTTTATAAAACCTCTGTTCAACTTCACACAGCAGCAGGACGGTTGCCTTTCCCCCCAACAGCATCTTAAAAATCGGTGGGGGTGGGGTGGGGGTGGGCGTTACTATGCTGCAAGACTTTCCATCCCGGTACCAAGATCACATTGAAAGAGAATAGACATTTGAATCAGTAGGCAAGACCAATTATATAATCTTAAATTCGGGAGTGCCATCCCACCCCTTTCCCTGGGTAGTGACATAAGGTTGGTGGAGCGCCTAACCTTACCGTATTGATTGCCAGATGAATCTTATAAATAAGGACTCCAAATTTTTCATTATTTTTTCATCAATAAATAAGGGAATAGCCTGGAACAAATACAATACTCTGGGAAACATTAACATTTTTAATGCGTTAACCCTCCCTAACAGTGAAAGATGCAACACATCTATTCTTTTAAGTTCAGCGTCTATAGATATAATAAGGGGGGGATAATTTTCCTCCACAATTCTATCCACTGACGCATTAATTTTGACACCTAAGTAAATGGCAGAATCCACGAATCTGGAAACAGACTTAACAATATTTTTTGAGCAAATTATCTGAGTTTTAGATTCGTTTAGTAGGTACCCTGAACCAGAACCAAAAACCTTTGCCATCTGAGCCAGAATAGGAAGCGCCTGCTGTAGGTTTGTAGTAATCATGCCAAATCATCGGCATACGCCAAAATTTTATTTGAATAGCCATTAAATATCACAGGGGTTATCCTAGGGCATTCTAAAATGTTCTGGATAAAAGGGTCAATATACAGGGAGAAAAGAATGGGGGAGCATGGGCAGCCCTGGCGAGTTCCTCTCTTAATATTAATTTTATCCGATTTCTCGTCCATTACCATCACTCTTGCTACCGGATCTAAATACATAGCTTTAAGAGCTCTGATAATTTTCTCGCCAAATCCTCTCCCAGCCAAAATGCCCCAGAGAAAGCTCCAAGCAACGCGGTCAAACGCTTTCTCTGCGTCGAGCAGGATCATGGCCATCTCCCCCCCCGTGGCAGCCTTGGCAAACAGGCAATCTACATGTATGGTCTGTCGTACCCCTACCGGGGACAAACCTGTGCTGCCATGGGGAAACAAGACCGCCAATGACCATGCCCAACCTTTTAGCCCATATTTCAGAATATAATTTGGTGTCCGCATTGATCAACTAAATCGGGGGAAAGGACCCTAGTTTCTCACTCGGTTTCCCCTTTTTATGAAAGATTATAATATTCGTTTCCTTCCAGGAATCCGGGACCACTTCTGAATACATAACCCCATTAAACAGATCTACCAAAAGAGGAGCGATCTCGGATTCCATAGCTCTATAGACCTCGAGGGGGATCCCATCTGGACCAGATGCTTACCCGGGGGCTAATTCCCGCAATGCAGCTATAACCTCACTTTGTGTAATATCTTTGTCAAGTTCTTCTCTGGCTGCATCATCTAAGCAGGGGCCCCCGTCCACAAATTCCTCCCCCTGATTTCTACCAAGATCTTCCGAGTCATAAAGCCTCTGATAAACGTTCTCGAAAACCCTCAGTATGTCCTTTACTTCAGTATACTCATTCCCGCCCTCTTCTATACGAGAGATTGCATTCTTGGCTTTTTCTTGCCGTGAAGACAACCTGTTGCATGAGCTTCACTGGCAACAGGATGGGACCTACCTTTAGGCCTGAAATGATTCTGGAGTGGGGTCACTGGTGCTTTGCTGTGAAAAGCTTTACATACCAGTTTCGAATAGCCTTGGGATGCATTAAGGCAAAATGACTGCTGACCTTGGAATAGTGGACTGACCCCAGGCAAACCATATATGTCAGTTATAGACATTTGTTTGCAAGATTACCACATGGTTTAAACTCTGTAGATTTGGGAGGGGACATATTGTTTTTGTAAATAGAATTCTTTTGAAAATGTGTCTCAATGAGACAAGGGGTAGCTCTGGATCCACCTTTTTTTGGATCGCAAAGAAGGAACGGATGACAACGTGCATGGGTGATGCCTATTTAGGCCTGCAAATGTCACTTCCTGCACAGAACAATGTCAATGCGGAGCTGCCGGTGCCACCTGCCAACACGCAGGGGTACCACTGACTTTTTTCCAGATCCAGTCTGATGTCTGGGAGAGTATTCTAAAGAAGAGGGATCTACAGTTAGAAGTCTCTATCAGAACTAAGAAATAAAGACAACCATTTCTGAGATGAGAAAGGCTGAGTGGTCCCGTTGAGATTTGAACCTGTGACCATGAGGTCAAACATGGCCCCTACAGTGGATCATTAGTCCACTAGGCCACCAGACTTGACTAACAAGGAGAACTGAGATTCTCACACCGTTAATGTCACCCTACATTAAGGACAACAACTGAATAACAGCAAGACTTTCTGAAATAAAACAAGAGTGCTCCCAACTCGTAGTACGAGCACCAAACCCTCAGACTTCAAACGTCATCCATGTTCGCTACAGGAAGTCTGACTTCTGCGCTGCAATTCAAATCTGACAGCATGTAACAGCTGTGCTAGTTAAACTGGCATGTTTGTTTAGGTACTTTGTGTAGCCATAAGTTGGGTGATTCCATGGTTGCTGTTTTGACGTCATTCCACTCCGCGCTATGCCGTGGAATGTTGGCATGCGGAACGTTCGAAGTCAAGCGCCGCTTGCCTGAGGTCAGTTCTCCCCGGCTGACGGAAGCGAGAAGGGAAGAAAGATGGTTGTGATGCGAGAGTCCCTGAGCATGCTTCCTGTAGAGTGCATGTAAAGGAAAAGAATGTGCCCAGCATAAATGAGGGTGACTGGGTCAAAGTTCGTTCTGGACGATGGGTGAAAGGTTTATGCAAGTTTCGAGGACCCTACCAGGTAAAGTAAGCACACCCATTCTATGTTGTGCTAGAGAATGGGGAAAAGTGGAATCTACGTAGGGTAGCAAAGTACTGCTCACGAGACCGCGTTCCTAAAACCTTGGTTAGTGAAGGGGTTACCAAGAGTTCATGTTCTGGGTACATTTTGGCCCATGACCGTCAATTGCTCAACAGTGCTCGCACAGGAGTTGAGGCGAGGGCACCAGGCCCCGGTGGGAATAACCTGAGCACTAGTAAAAGGCCAATCAACACAAATTATGATTTATACGATCTCCATGGAGCTCAGCCCTATCAGAGACCCTTACGGGCTAGGAGACTCCCTCAGCATTTGCACGATTTCATTGTAGGATGATTTGTTGTTAATGTTCTTTGTTTCTGACATTTACTTACCCTTTCCTAAAATTGTTTTATTTTATTCCCTACCTGCGTGTATAGGAAAGGGGGGTATGTTGTGACGTCATTCCACTCCGCGCTATGCCGTGGAATGTTGGCATGCGGAACGTTCGAAGTCAAGCGCCGCTTGCCTGAGGTCAGTTCTCCCCGGCTGACGGAAGGCGATGGGCACGCTGATGTCTTGCTGCATTACTGAATAAAGCCTACTGTTAAACCAAACCCCTGTCTCATGTTGTGGCTACAACAGTTGCTTTGGTGTGCTCTGAGACACTAAGCATGCAAATGCCGACATCTCTCTCAGGGCCTACTTGTTATACACGCTCTTTCTGGTGATACTCACATCCTGGTACCCCCCTGAAGGCAATCCAGAGAGGCGAGTCCTTTCAGGGGACAAATGATGGACCCAGCTTTTGGTTCTGCCCAGCTGACACTGAACTCTAGGAATATATAGGTTTCCTAAAATACGCACATTTAAATCTTAAACTCGCTGGTATTTTTAACTCCAATGTATTTCTCTTTATTGTATAATTTGTAAATACTTACTATGTAACAACAAAAACACACAAATCCATTTGTATGTTTAAGCTCTAGTAAAACACGTACTCGTCCCTCTCGCCGCACAAACGCTGCAAAATCAGACACTTCCCTAGGGAATTAACGACATATGGAAAAACATAACTACAAACATTGAGACGGGGCGGCTCGACCTTCAAAGACAATGCGATATTCATTTTCGTGCACGTAAAATCGCGACATAGGACAGATTTAATGCACCTAATGCAAACATATGTGCGCAGCCCGTTTGCTTGAACCCTGGAGAGGCCACCTCAGATTGGTAAAATGTGAGCCTCTGAGGGAGGTTACTGTGCACCAGCAACTCCTCTGAAAGTCTGTTTAAAAAAAAAGGACGGGTGTGATGACCACTTCCTCTTTTAATTTACCAAATTTAAAAAGAGGACGGTTGTTTTAATGTAAGGGGGGTGTTTGGTATCGCACCAAAAACGCTGGGCTTTAAGCACCCTCCTGCACCCTACTCCCCTTCATTTGTAGCCAGGGGACGGCCGTTTACACACACAGCGGTTTGGAGAAGTCCCTAATTAGACAGCTCTCGTCTCCGGCGGTGACATGTCGAGGCGCAGATTAATCTGTCCAGAACAGCACAATGACAGCTGCTGCACCGGCAGCCTCAGGCCCGCGCGAGCCCTGGCACTGCACTCCCCTGTCGGCGCGCATTGTTTTCCAGTCCTCGCTCCCCACCCTGTCCAGATATTTCACTCTAAATTAGTGGACAGCTGCCTGGCAGGGGAGGGAGACCGTGCGCGAGGACAAGTACGCGCGCGCCCCCCGTCACACAGGGCCGGAATACTAATGCAGAGCCAATTAAACAGCAGCCCAAGAGAGAAAAGAGAAGAAAACAAACGGAAGACGGCGAGGGTACGCAGGGGAGGAAAGCTAGCAGGCGCAATACAAGGGAGAGGAGAAGAAAGAAAACTGGCAGCAAAACTAGAGTATAATTTACGAAGAACAATTGATGGGGAAAGAACAAAACACAAAGATGCCCGGGTACAAGTCCCTGAGCGAGAGAGAGTGAGGGTTTTCAAAGTAGATGTGAAGCCAGAGAAAGATAAAGCGAACCCCTTCGAGGGATGGATATTGAGAGTGAAAGAGCTAGGGATGAGAAGGAAGCGAGAAGAGTCGGAAAGAGATGTAGATACTGGTGGGAATTGGATGTGTGCAGGGAAGTTGAGACCTGCAGAGTGAAACAGCGATGCAAAACAGTGGGAAAGAAGTGCTGTGGTCTGAAGAGAGAAGCAGAGATGGTTTGAGGAACAGGCAAGAGTGTTAGTGGGTTGTGCGAAAGGGATAGCGTGCGCTCTGAGAGTGAGTTATTGGAGGTAGCAAGATGCAAGAGCTAGAACTGATGAAAGGCTTCGTGCCATGTGTCCTAACTCTCTACAGCAGGCACCAAATTGCAGATAAAATAAATAAATAAGCGTAATACAATAACCGAACAATTAATGATAACATAAAGTGAGTTCACCAACAGGTTGCTGTATCCTTTCTTAATTCATTGGACGCCCTTCTTTATCCACGCAAAATGTACAATTGCGAGCCAGAGTACATGGAGTGTTTACGCAATCCAGGTAACGGCTATAACGCTAAGGGATGGGAACATTGGCTTTGTTGGATGGAACAATTCATTAGTCTGCTGAGATCTCAATTACTAGTACACACTTAGAAGAGTAATCTGTCACTTGCATCAGTGAGACTGACTGCCTTAGCCAAAACCGTCTTCATAGTGATGGCATGCTCCCAGGAGGCAGTCATCTCAACTAGAAGAAAAGGAAGGAAGGGAGTACAACAAAGCAAGGAAAATATTACCTTCAGGTGGGCTCCATTTATTAACTGGGTGAGAACTGCCTGCCAGTGCATCCAATTCTTAACTAAGGGCTGGTTACGATGCCAGTTGGACTGGTTTCTGTGGTCCTGTCAGATGTGTTCGGACCGTTTATGGTTTCATCGGAAGTGGTCGGTCCGACTGCTGGATTACGATGCATGCATTGTGTACTTTGACCGACTGCTGAAAGACCGTAGACTCCGACAGCTTTTCTCCGGCCACCGAGATAGCAGTTGCATACAAACTGCATCCATACAGCTGTACAGGGATCTCTGTTTGCCGTCCACATTATGGGTTTCCGATGGCCAGACTGTAGCGGTCCAACCAGCTGCCTCAAGCTGGGGCAGTACCCGGGCAGGTGCGACACTGGCTAATAGGGAGACGCCGCGCTGATTGTGCCACCCACCTGAATAATCTGTCCAAAATGTTTCAGACTCAGGTTGGCCGGTCTAACTCCGTAGTCAACCCAGAGGGGGCAACCCACTAACACCAAACCAGGGTAGGTGAATTGGCAGGTAGGTACATTTGTGTGTGTACAGCCCTGGTAGGGATGAGCCCCCTGTGGGTTTTCCCTATCTAGGGGCTGGCTCTTCCTATAAGACATTTTCTGGGTGTGGGCGATTCTCATGGTAGGGCCTGGGGCACTTTCCTATTAAAAGTGCAGTGTTAAAGTGTGCATGCCCTTACTACACACGTTAGGAAGTGGTGCTCACTTGAGCTTTCTAAAGCGTGGGTCAGATCTGCCATTGCCGGCTGGTGGGTGCCTACTCACACCTATGATGTTTAGGAGCTGGGTCCAGCCTGCCAGTGCAGGCTGGTGAGCACATGTGCACGATGGGTTCTTTGAAAACATGTTCAGCCTGCCACCACAGGATGGTGTGCGCTTTGCACCGATGCTGCTCCTAAATACGTGTCAGACCTGCCAGCGGAAGCTGGTGAGCACTTTGCATTGATGGTGCTATTAAATACTTGTCTAGCCTGCCGCCGCAGGCGGATGTGCGCAATTGCACGTTTACTCAGTCTGGCCTGTTGAGTCACTAGCCATCCTGAGAGAACCTTTCACTTCCACCAGAGTACCCCAAGGGTACGTCTTGAAGGGGGAAACAAGTGGTAGGTGAAAGGAAGGGCAGGTATACCTGTGTCCCCCCCTCACCCCACCGCCCAGGAAGTAAGGAATACCCATGGGTGTTCTCACTATTTATGAGGTTTGCTTTTCCCATAGGCTAACACGAGGGAATGGTTAAAATCCCCTCAGGCTGCAATAGTGGATTGCAGTAGCATAGCCTCATGATGTTTCCTCACATTGGATTTGCAGCGACAACCCCTTTCCAGTGGTAAAGGTGGCTTTGTCGTAATTCACGTAGAAATGCCACTACTAGGACACAGCCATTTCTCTGCTCTAAAACTCTATGTGTACCTTGGTGCTTGGCTCCAGTCCACACTGCGGGTGGGGTGAGCACACCTGGGCATTCCCCAGACACAGCTTAAAACACAGGGCATGCAACTAGAACAACAGACCTCTACCATTTGTGAGAAGGCTGGAGAGATTAAAGGAAGAGATTTTGACACTTGGCCTCTGGGTCCAGATCAGGGTCCCACTAAAGATCTACATTCCATAGCCCCAAGGCAGACAGGACTGAAATTTAGGGGAGACATCGGTGATTCAACGGGAGAACCTTTGAACCACTCCAACTTCAAAGGCACACTCCAGTATAACTACTGGTGCCATACTTCAGCGCAGTGTGAGACACGCTTGTGGGGACGTGGGAGCAGAGAACCTGGAACTACGTGATGCAATGTCAGAATAATTTGTTGTGCACGAGGATTACTGCCTTTCAAAGGGACCGCATGACCTTCATGAATAGTGTCTGGCCTGGGCCGAATACCTGCTGCACTGTGGCACCCTGAAGTGTGCTCTCAAAGGGCTTGTTGAGCTTGCCCCCTGTTCTTTAGGAGGTCTAAGGGACATCAAAGATCTCCTAAGAGGGACCCACACATCTACCTGTGACACCTGAAGCCTGGTGCCCTCTGAAGTGCCCACATTGTCTGCTGGATTCCAACTGGGCTGGGATGGGGCAGTGAGATAAATAACGGTGATGGATCAAGCCCTGATCTTTGGACTGGGTAAGAGTGGTCTGCTCAATTCAGACACTCTGTTCATCACCACCCCCTTTTGTAAATCGATTTTGGCCACTATAGGTGTGGCAGGGTATACTCAGACATGAGTCCCTTTCTCACTGCTCCATCAGGATTCAAGCAAGCCGGGCCGAAGAGGCTGAAATGCCAGAAACCGGTCCCCGGTAGCTTGTCTCCTTTCTGGTAAAGAATTGGCTTGGTAGTTTAGTCTGCCCTGTTCCCATGATGCACTGGGCCAGGGACAGACTGATTTGCATATAGCCAGGTTCTGAGCTGGGATGGGGCAGTGAGATAAATAACGGTGATGGATCAAGCCCTGATCTTTGGACTGGGTAAGAGTGGTCTGCTCAATTCAGACACTCTGTTCATCACCACCCCCTTTTGTAAATCGATTTTGGCCACTATAGGTGTGGCAGGGTATACTCAGACATGAGTCCCTTTCTCACTGCTCCATCAGGATTCAAGCAAGCCGGGCCGAAGAGGCTGAAATGCCAGAAACCGGTCCCCGGTAGCTTGTCTCCTTTCTGGTAAAGAATTGGCTTGGTAGTTTAGTCTGCCCTGTTCCCATGATGCACTGGGCCAGGGACAGACTGATTTGCATATAGCCAGGTTCTGAGCTGGGATGGGGCAGTGAGATAAATAACGGTGATGGATCAAGCCCTGATCTTTGGACTGGGTAAGAGTGGTCTGCTCAATTCAGACACTCTGTTCATCACCACCCCCTTTTGTAAATCGATTTTGGCCACTATAGGTGTGGCAGGGTATACTCAGACATGAGTCCCTTTCTCACTGCTCCATCAGGATTCAAGCAAGCCGGGCCGAAGAGGCTGAAATGCCAGAAACCGGTCCCCGGTAGCTTGTCTCCTTTCTGGTAAAGAATTGGCTTGGTAGTTTAGTCTGCCCTGTTCCCATGATGCACTGGGCCAGGGACAGACTGATTTGCATATAGCCAGGTTCTGAGCTGGGATGGGGCAGTGAGATAAATAACGGTGATGGATCAAGCCCTGATCTTTGGACTGGGTAAGAGTGGTCTGCTCAATTCAGACACTCTGTTCATCACCACCCCCTTTTGTAAATGGATTCCAACTGGTAGCACAGCATGGGCATGGATCTAATCATTATGCCTGGAGACTGGATTGCCTTGTGCGGAGCCCTAAAGTCTGGCCTCCATCTAAGGCAAGTGCCCCCCCAATCAAGGGGACCTTTGTCTGCCTAAGCATCTCATTGGTGGGGAGTGGATTCACCGGTTGCTGGACACAGCATGGCCTGCTTCGTCGAGCGTGCCGCATATCTCTTGTGCGACATACCAACTGCATGCTCATGGCGTGCGTTGTCAGATTCAAAGGATGCGACCCTTGGAGGTGGGGGTGTAACAGTAGAAGTACCCCATTATACCTTAAGGGGCATTGCTAAACTTGTGCCTGTGTGTGTGACCAGAGCAGTGTGGTGTGACCAATACCGGACGTTGTGCTTCATTTCCAGGGAGGTATGACATTTCCAACTCTTCATTGTATGTGACCGGAATGATCTGGTGTGACTCGTATTTTCTCTCACCTGACGTTGTGCACGGATTGCCTGAGTGTGACTCTGATCACGGTGTACCTGGGGGTACCTCCTCCTTCCGAGAGGACCTCCCCTGCTTCATTCTCCATTCATCAACTTGGCCCTTACTTGGCCTTCAGCGTGGCGGACCAACTGCCCTCTCCTCAACGGGCCTTCCCAGACGACATTGTGTTGCCAGGTAGTATTGTCTGGTTCGGGCCTGGGTGGTAAGAATGACTGACTGGGCTGGAGGAACACTTCCAAGAACGATCGAAAGCAGGTCAAGAGACTGTGTGACCCCCAGTGCTTTGCAGAACTGGGCTGGTGCCAATGGCCCTTGGGAACCCCTTTGGTATAACCATATATTGCCCTCGGCCCGTCTCCACGCCACATTTTTTAGGTGAACTTCTCGAGTGGCTGCCAAACCCCTTTTGCAGACTGCCTCCTAACTCACCTTCTGCCTACCCCACCATCTTTCCTGGGACCATGATGAAGTGTGACTTCAGCTGCGTGTGGCCTAGTGCCCGGGTGTCTCCAATCCATGGGTGTCGGATAGTTGGGGTAAGTTGGAGGGTGAAGGGCGGCTTGGGGCCACCAGGGTCTGCAGTGTGTAACCAGTTGACCTGCTAGGTATAAGTTGAACTGAATTAGGATGCTGAGTGCGTATGTGTCGAGCGCTTCAATACAGACTTGTCTGACATCCGTTGCTTAGCAGGGAGGAGTAAGTGTGTGAGGGGGGTGACACTAGGGAACCTCCTGTGATTCACGACACTGGCCGGCAGTTTGACTGATACGTTGATTTCTTGCCAAAAGAGCATTGAGTTTGACATTGTTTTTTTCCTCGCTCGACCTCAGTGCTGCTAAAAAGTGGTATCATTCTGTGCATGTACATACTTCTGATATCATTGTGACCTGTGGTGCACCCTCTAACTTTGTGGTATTGAATTGTAAGAATTACTAGGGTGGGCCTGGGGTGGACAAAGTGTTGCACCGCATAAGGGTGATGGAAGGTATACAATAGGATCTTTCCCAAGCTGCATATTGCTGATGTCATCGGAACACGTTTGTGCCTAGTACTGCTAGTAATAATTTCGAATGTTATTTATGCCCAGAAATACATGATGTTCATGTTGTGTTGATTATTATGTGTACTGAATACAAACGTTACTTATTACGTGTGAAGTCTCTTTTGTGATGCTCAAGCTATATATTGTGAGAGTGCAGAGTCAATGCTTTCACATTGCATCTGTGGTAAGCCTGACTGCTCAGTGCCAAGCTACCCAAGGGTGAGCACAGGTTATACAGTGTGTGTAATCAAGCGCCCCTGATGGGAGTGGTAGGTTCTGCCTGGCTGGACTACTGCCTCAGCCAACCAGAACTTGCCAGTTCCAACAGACATTTTCACACCCAATCTTATTCCCAAGGTTTGCCACATAGACTCACAAACTCCTTCTGTAGTAATGTTCCCCCCTATATCTCATTTATCTCGGTCTCTTAATAATACCAGATGTAAACATCACTAATAAGCTGATCAGAATAAAATAAGACTCAAATCTGACCTGCAAATCTTCTGTATTCTTATTTACCTGTGGCAAGGCGGTCTTCTATCTGATTCGGTACCTCTATTTACAATCACAACTTATTCCTCCTCGTGTCACCGGCCACTGATGCCGATATCCATCAAACATGTATAATCCAGCATCTACTCCAGTACACAACCTTTTTTCTCCTGGAAGTCCTTATCCTTACTTTTATCAGCAACATAGGCAAAAATAATGTACTGTGGTGTTAGGCACACCAGAACATACTCCAATCTAACAAAAATTCATGTAACCTGTGTGGTCCCATGGCAGACCTTGGTATCAACCTACAAGTGGCCTGTCAGCAAAACAACCAATGGTGTACAATCCGTCTGCACCACACATTTTGTCACAATACAATATACCAAAAAAGTATACATTTCATTTCAAAAATCTTTATTTCGATCACAGATCATAAAAGATGCATAACAATATATACACAGTTAAAAAACTTATTAAACATGGTGTGATCCAATAGTTAAAACATTTAGAAAAAACAAGGGGTACGATGAATGCGCTATAAAACTTTCAAGGGGTCTTTTATACAAGTCTTTTCATCACTCGGCTTCGGGTGAACCACAAGGAGGTTAAAAATTTCGAAAGGGCAAAAACTACAGTAGGAGAGAGGTCTGTCTTTAAAACTCTATAAGCAGGTTGGAAAGATCTGAAGCCCAAGTTCCTGAGTAACGGGACTAACCAGTATTTCCTGCTCCTCTCATAACCCTATTTACAACAAGGGGTGGTGAGGGACAGAGTCTCTGAATTAAGCAGAAAGCTCTCACCCAGTCAAGAGATCAGGGCTAGATCCAACACCGTTTTTTAGCTCACTGCACCATCCCAGTTTCAGAACCTGGCTGTATGCAAATTAGTCTGTTCCTGTCCCAGTGCATGATGGGAACAGGGTAAACCAAACTACAATAGCCAATTCTTACACTGGGAAGGAAACAAGCTCCCGGGGACCGGTTTCTGGCATTACAGCCGTCTTCGGCCCGGTTTGCTTGAATCCTGATGGTGCAATGAGCAAGGGTCTCACATCTGAGAATACCCTTCCACGCTTAGGGTGGACAAAAATATTTACAACAAGGGGTGGTGAGGGACAGAGTCTCTGAATTAAGCAGAAAGCTCTCACCCAGTCAAGAGATCAGGGCTAGATCCAACACCGTTTTTTAGCTCACTGCACCATCCCAGTTTCAGAACCTGGCTGTATGCAAATTAGTCTGTTCCTGTCCCAGTGCATGATGGGAACAGGGCAAACCAAACTACAATAGCCAATTCTTACACTGGGAAGGAAACAAGCTCCCGGGGACCGGTTTCTGGCATTACAGCCGTCTTCGGCCCGGTTTGCTTGAATCCTGATGGTGCAATGAGCAAGGGTCTCACATCTGAGAATACCCTCTCATAACCCTTGCAAAAGAAAACAGCGTGAACATCATCCTCCTTCGGATGGGCACACACTGGGCAAGTTTCTACGGTGGAGCGAGGTGACCAAGACGCTGTAAATGATGCTAGGGGGAGGCATCCGTATCTCCATTGTAAAAATAGTTTCCTCGTTAATACAGGGGAGATCGCATCTAGAGTACTTTCGAGGCAGTAAGAGTCTTTCACTTTCAGGAATAAGTGTGTCAAGGATCCTTCTCGAGTGTCGTCGATAGCTCTTGTGAGCATCAGTTCATGGTATGCTCTCACGAGTACCTTTTTTGGAGTCTTTATACAAGAGTTAGAAGGATCCGTCCATAATTCCGAGTAGCCCATCTCCTCAAGCCTTCCCTTGACGTAAATCAACCACGGGATCCTCTTGGCATTCCGTAGCTCCAGGAATTCCTGTAGTTCCTCTCTGTAGTTTATGAGATCTGGGCTACACCACAAACGCCTCCAAAAGGTTAGGGGTTTGAGTCCTAACTCCTCTGTTATTGGTCTAATTCCCAGATCTAATCTGAGGGGAAGTAGTGGAGTGCTCTGAGGGAGGGCCTGTCTCAGGAATTTGTTTTCGGTGGACTGTAATTTAGGGAGTTGAGTGACCCCACAGCTCACCCCCGTATGTGACACCCGCCCGGGCTTGAGTTTTGTAAATATGAATGATTGGGGTTAGTGGGCGGTAGAAGGATTTATTCGCCGGACGCATAGTGCCACCCGCCAACTGAGCCAGTTTGATGGTCACTTTAGCCTGGTGAGACGTCCACGTTAGATGTTCGTTTAAAGTGATCCCCAAATATTCAATATTGTGCACTCGTTCTAATTGGACTGTGCCTAGCCTGGGTGGGGCTCGATTCTGGGGGTTGGGATTCAGAATCATAAATTTAGTTTTTGGGGGGTTGATTTCCAATCCTCGTTCAGAGCAGAAGTCTAAAAAGCCATCCAAGATGCGTTGAATCCCCATAGGGGATTTAGACAGCAGCAGGGTGTCATCTGCAAACATAATTGCAGGCACCCTGTTGCCTGTCAACTTTGGGGCATCAGAGTTGGCAATCCTGTTTAGGTGGGCAACAACCCCGTTTACAAAGATGCAAAACAGGGTCGGTGCGAGCACGCAACCCTGTCTCACACCTCTGCGAATGGGGAACCTTTCGGTTAGCTTGCCACCTTTGCCACACCTTACGCGGGCGTAGTTGTTATAGTGGAGTCTCATCAGGATTGCCAAGATGTCAACAGGGACGTTCAGCTCTTCCATGACTCTCCACAGCCTCGCTCTGGGTACCAAGTCGAAGGCGGCACGTAAGTCTACAAAGATAGTATATAGAGTGCCGCCCTCGATTACAGCTGTTCTCCAGTAGAGGAGATTTAGCCTGAAAATTTGATCTATGGTCGATACACCCTGCCTGAATCCTGCCTGATAGGGGGACAGGATGTCCATCTCTTCAGTCCAGGCCTGGAGTCGATTCAGAATCAGTCTACCGAAGAGTTTTTGGGATATGTCGATAAGACTGATGGGACGATAGTTGGCGGGAAGCAGGGGGGATCCCTTTTGGTAAATTGGGACCACCTCTGCTCCCCTCCAAGTATCGGGCACCTCCATTCCCCCCAAAATGGCATTGAATATTAATGTAAGATAAGGTGCCCATATCCCAGGTTCCTGCTTAAACAGGTCCCCTGGCACCCCGTCAAGTCCCGGGGCTTTTCCAGCAGCTAGGCCTTTAATGGCCTCCCTCACCTCTTTTTCAGTAAAAGCAACCCCTGTGGGACTAGATGTAGTTATGAGACCATCGCTGTTCTGGTCCCCCCCTCCCTCCGCATACAACGCCTCAAAGTGACTCTGCCATACCATGGGGGCTATGTTAGGCTCTATTGCGGAGGATAGATCCTCCGTGTCGTTCGCGACTACGCGCCAGAATTTGCGGGAATCTCTGGTTGTTAGTGCTTTAGCGAGATTTTCCCAATAATCATGGTCCCATTCCGCCCTCGCGTTCTCCAGGAGGATTTTATACGATCTTCTCCTGGCACGGATTTCTTCCTTGTTGAGACGTCCCTTTATAGCAATTAACAAGTGGGCCTTTGCTTCCCTACAAGCGGCGTTGTACCAAGATGTCTTCGGCGTAGGGCCATTCTTTTTCCTTGAGGATGAGAACAGATCCTGCTCTAAGGTGGTGATGATACCTGTATGTATTTGTGCAAGCTCTCCTCTGGTAGCATCATCTTGGACCTTATTTCCTAACTGAAAGGCATTCTCCAAAAATGGGATGATCCTTTCGTGTAGCCGGGGTATTCTATCTAGACTGTTGGCCAATTTCTCCCACTTGACTTTCCTACGATTGTTTTCAAGTAGGAGGCCCGCCTTATCTTTATCCGATCCGTAGGATATGGCCTCATTCCCAGGCAGGGAATAAGTCAATTCCAAGGCATTATGGTCACTGTCCATTCTTGGAGTGACTTTGAAATCGACTATTGCTGGCCACATAAACAGTTTAACCATGATGTAATCCAGTCTGGATTCGCTACCTGGTTTGTTATAGGATATGGTTACTGGGTATATCTGATTTGCAACGGCCGTTGCACGCCCTTAGACCAAGGTTAAGGGTAAGGGCAGTTATCTGCAGGGCTAAAGGAGTCCAAGCCCTTGGGGGTGGTGCCACCGTCTCTGGAATGAACCAACATGAATCTTCCTCATGGGAAGGACCATCACGTAGTCCAGGCAGTGGTTCGTAGTGAGAATTAAAATCGCCTCCGACCAGGCAGGCGAGTTCGCATGGAGTGCCTTCTAGGAACCTAGCTAACTCATCCACGGTGCCAGATTCTTTGTGCATTGGTACCAGCCTTGAGTAGATGTTGATGACTAGCAACTTCGTGGAGTCTGGCCACTCAAGTAAGACAGCCAATAAGTCATCAGAAGCGGTCTCTAAGTAGGTAGCTTGACAGCCTAAATCCGTGGCTACCCATGTCGTGAGTCCCCCTGATGGCCTACCCCTTCCCCCCCATTTAGCAGCTTTGAAGAAAGAGGCGAAGCCCGGGAATGATATTTCCTCACGCGCCCAAGTTTCTTGAAAGAGAATTATATTTTTGGATCTGATGTAAGAACCCCACTCTGTGCAGTCTATTTTGCTAGCAAGGCCTGCCACATTCCAGGAGATCACTGTTATGTCTTACGATTGGGTAGTGGCTAGGCCTGTAGAAGCAGAGTTGTTGGGGGTACACTCAGTGGGCGCCAGTTGGCTTGTGGGGAAGTGATTCGTGCCCATGGGTCTATTGGCAGGGGGTGGAGTAGAATACGTCGTGCTTGGGACCTGGCTAAATTCGACTATGCTGGATGCCATAGAGTATGTTTCTGTAACTGGGGGTGTATTAATCTCAATTGTGGGAGTTATTTGTGGAACACTCCCCTCTTCAGCCGCCTGTCAGTCTACCATTTCTAGACTACTGTATCGGTTATGGGTAGATAGATAGGCAGGGTAGTGTGTTCTGTGTGGCCCTGGAATTCCCCTCCTATATCCACCAACCCCCCCCTCCTTCTTGTGACAGTTTCCCAGCCAGCCTCATTCCCGTATGCAGGGAACTGCTCTGTTGGTCTTCCCCTGTATAGTGGGTGGTTATTACTCTCCCTAGGGCAGTTTTCCCAACCCTCCAGCAGCTCTTGGTGATACCCCCACCTATGGTCCTCTAAATTATTCAGATTTGAGGGGTAAAAAAATGAAAGGGGAAGTGGTTGGATAGTGCTGCCAAAATCCTCATCGGAAGTCCAGGTGCAGATATATGCGGCTGTGTTCGGGTCTCTGAAGGTGACCAGAATACAGTCTCCTCTGATGGATTTCCTGGTGTAGCCCACCCACGTTGCCCTCCTAGCCATGGATATATCACTGGTTGTTCCTCTCGGGAGTGGTCTATTTACAGAGAGCCAGTTAATAACTTTATTCTTAAGTGAAGTAGTGGATTCAAATGTGAGAGAGTTTAGTTCCGGAACCCCCGCCAGGACTAAGGTGTAGGGTGCTGCTTCTGGGGGGAGGTTTATAGGCTTTGGTCTGCGATTAGTGTTTGATTTCTCTCCAATAAGTGGAGGATCAACCTTAGCGTTAGTCGAGGGCAAAACATTATCTTTCAATGGAGGGGTTATTTTTGGGGTGGCAGTTGCTATTTGCTGTGTAGGGATAGGGGCCTTATTGGCCTCTGGTGGTTGCGGAGCGTTATTTGGTAAGGATTGTGAGGGTTTGGGGTTTGTGAGTGGGAGCTTATTATTTGTTGCTGTAGGAGGTCCATTGCCTTTAGTGGGTTTTAGTCCTGATCCCTCTTTTGCTATTTTGGTCCCGCTGTTATCGATTTTCCTTGAGTCGGCAAGTTGCACGGTTGCCTTTTCGATGCTAACTAGTCTAGCTTCGATCTTGATCAATCTAGCCTCAAGGGGACTCAGTAGGGATCTAAGAAGTGTACCTATGTCCTCCAGTGTAATGTCATCGGAGGTAATGTCTACTGGCGCATTGTTAGTGGGATGTGGTAGTGAGGTTGGATTGGCAGTTCTAGGGGGGGTTGGCGATCCCGGCCTCTCCAGCATGGGGGCAGAGGTAGCTCCTTTCCCCCCTTTGCCTCTAGCTTGTTTGGATTTCGGAGATTTGGTCCTATAATCTTCTTTGTTTTGTGGACCCTGCTTCTTTTTTTGAATAGCCCCTTCTCTGACCCCCCTATTGCTATCTTTGTTAGGTTCTATAATTTTGTCTGACTCAGTGTTCTCTGATGATGTGGGTTGTGGGATTTGGGTGTTGGGTAAAGCCATGAGGCTCATGTCTTCAAAGTCACTCGGGACCTCAATGGTGAGTTCTGGGTTAGTAGTTGTGGTGCCTGGGAGTGGACATGTTGTCTGGTCTGTGCTATGGCTAGTCGGTAAACCAGATCTGTCTTCTGGGGTTCTAGCTTAGGCCATAGGGCCCATTGAAGATCTCCTTACCCAGTCTATTTCTTGCGAAATTCTGCGCTCCAGGACCTCGATTTCCTCAATTAGAAGAGAACCAGCTTTGGCAAAGTAAGTGTCAATGGGGCCTTTGACGGCTCCGGCCGCGGCTAGGGAGGATGTTTTGCTCCTGGTTTCCCTGGTACACATTTCACTGGTGTTTCAATGTCCTCGGTGTGGCAGGCAAAGAGAGGGGGCCCGGACCGGACTCTCACGTACTCGAACGGCCTCAAACGGCCCGCTCTTTGCCCGGTCTTCGCCCCGCGCGCATCCCGCGGTGCGGTAGTGGACAAGGCAATGATATACGAGGAGGTTGGGGGCGTGGCCGCCGGGGGAAGAGGCACCAGCTGTGTAGAGCTGAGGCTGCTGGTCCTCGCAGTCCCCCTGGTAGGCTCAACGCGCTAACTCGCCCACTGTTGCTCTCACCTGGCCCGTCCTCAACTGGGAGCGCGTGTGCTCTCTGCCGACTGCAGAGCCGCTCACACCAGCGAGGAACAGCCTTAGGGAGCGGATGAGCGGCACCCGCGAAGCGGGTGTCGCGAAAGGTGAAGTGCGAGCAGGAAGACAAACAGGCTGCAACAGAAGTCTCTGGCAATCCTCGTGGCAAAGGGAATCCGGTAAGAAACACCCACTCAGCCGGTGTTGTCCGCGTTTAAAATATGCTGGAGGCTGGGGGCGTGGCCGCCGGGGGAAGAGGCACCAGCTGTGTAGAGCTGAGGCTGCTGGTCCTCGCAGTCCCCCTGGTAGGCTCAACGCGCTAACTCGCCCACTGTTGCTCTCACCTGGCCCGTCCTCAACTGGGAGCGCGTGTGCTCTCTGCCGACTGCAGAGCCGCTCACACCAGCGAGGAACAGCCTTAGGGAGCGGATGAGCGGTACCCGCTAGGCGGGTGTCGCGAAAGGTGAAGTGCGAGCAGAAAGACAAACAGGCTGCAACAGAAGTCTCTGGCAATCCTCGTGGCAAAGGGAATCCGGTAAGAAACACCCACTCAGCCGGTGTTGTCCGCGTTTAAAATATGCTGGAGGCTGGGGGCGTGGCCGCCGGGGGAAGAGGCACCAGCTGTGTAGAGCTGAGGCTGCTGGTCCTCGCAGTCCCCCTGGTAGGCTCAACGCGCTAACTCGCCCACTGTTTCTCTCACCTGGCCCGTCCTCAACTGGGAGCCCGTGTGCTCTCTGCCGACTGCAGAGCCGCTCACACCAGCGAGGAACAGCCTTAGGGAGCGGATGAGCGGCACCCGCGAAGCGGGTGTCGGGAAAGGTGAAGTGCGAGCAGGAAGACAAACAGGCTGCACAGAAGTCTCTGGCAATCCTCGTGGCAAAGGGAATCCGGTAAGAAACAAAGTATACTAAATCATTCTCTCTCTAAATCCAAATTAGAGAGGTCTTCTCTCTAAAACCTAATAATTATGGCACAATGTTTACAGATCCTTTAAAATGTTTTAGACAAAGATTGCACACAAATTCATAACATGAAATTACATAGAAAGGTGGTACTACGATGTTATTTGCATAGTAAACCAATCAGACTGTACTCTGGAGACTATATAACAAAATACTACATGTGGGTGAACTACAAATTTGAAACACCGCACAAGATAGTAGACTATCAGATTTTGGGGCCACAGTATCCGAATTAATATCACGCAGTTTAATGACAGTGCTACATTTATGTGCTGTGGATACATTTTCAAAGCTTGTGCCAAAATCAGATTACTTGACACTTGAAACCTTCATTCCTAGTACTAACAATGGTTTAAAATAGCAATGCAGAGAGCATTGATGCCAGAGCACATTAGAAACCTTAGGAAACCAGCACTGGCAAAGTCAACAGGTCTCGCCTTTTAATGAGAGTGCCGAGCTTTTGGTTTTGCCAATCTTTCCCTGTTCAGTAAAAAAACAAAAATCAATGCAAAATACTAAAGGGAATTAAACATATGGTGTCTTAAAACAGTACATTTAGTTTAATGTTTTCCATCTTTATAAATGGTGTGGTTTATTTTTCACCCAGGATATTGAACATCATTAAAAAACAGCAATTGTCAGAATTTAAAAGAAAATGTTTGCCAAGGCTAATTTACTTTCACATGATTCAAACATTTGGTCCTCTTTAATACCTCAGGGATCAGGTTTATGGGCATCATAGATAAGCGACATATTAAATACACCTTACACCTCCGACACCAGCCAGCCCTTTCATGTGCTTTCATGCAGTCCATAGAAAGCAAACAAAAAACAACCCTTGAAAACTGCTCTTCAGCATATCCCAGCACAAGTATCCCTTGGGCTGTGCTTTTATAGACAAGCTAAGAGGAGTGGGAAGCAACACAGTGTGTGATATTTGAGGCAGAAGCAGGACACGAGGAGGAAAGCTGGAAAACACATCCACTCTAATGGAGTGCTGGATGAAAAAGAAAAAAGTAGAGAGCAGTGGAAGGATACAAGTGAGCAAATCAAAAGAATCATAAAGCATCTATGTGCCAGGTGAGGGAAAAACACAAAAAGAAGTAGGCAAGCCATTGAATAATAAGCAAGCACATGAGTGACAATAACACCAACCAATGGCAAGGAATAGGCTGTAAGCCTACTGTAAGTTCACAATAGGTTTTTCATAACCAGACAGTGTGCTGTCTGGTAGGTGAGACCTAAAAGAACGTAGCCAGGGCTCAAGTCGGGGTACCACGCGGGTGGGCGCGTGGTACCACTTATTTTACCGGGAGCTCGATAACTGGAGCAAAAAAGAAAAAAATGGCACTACTTTTAAACGCACAGCATGTAAAGCAGGAGTAAACACCTGTTTCTTACGCTAAAGGAATTAGAATAAAATGACATCTAAGGGGTGAGCAAGGAGAGGCAATGAGTCTGATGGTGCAAACCACCTTTCGTGACGTCACTTCCTGTCGTGGTGTCAGCGTCCCCGCCCACTTCTTTTTTTTTTTAGGACTTGTGCCCTGAAAGTAGCAAATCCTGGGTCTACACATCTGCACATAAATCAGCAACAGTCACGTTGAGAAATAAAAGCCAAGTAATAGAGGGATGTAGAAAAGTATTTCATCTAGCCAGGTGGAGTGGCATGACCTTTTAATTTTAGGTGGACATCTTACACAGAACATACTGATGTCCAAGTAGACAGCACATTATTAGAGCACATATCCCAGACGCACATTGGAGAGCAGGGAAACGTTTGACAAAGATATTACAAACACATGATATGTGTGCCTACAAATTGTGCAGTTTTGGCAAAATAGTGAAAAGGTGTAACAACATACTGCCAGACTGGAAAAAAAAGAGGGGCCTCATGCTGCGATGAAACGGTTAAACAAAGTTTATGGACCATTAATGGGAAATGTGGGAAAAACCTTTTATGCCCCGAAAAAGTCCCACTTGTAAGGGACGAAATGCGTTGGCTGTGTCCCTGTCCTTATCACGTTTAACAAGATGAAAATAAAGAATAAACTATTAAACATACTCATGTACTAGTCCGTGGTATCTTGACCAATACATTGTATAGCTACACAAAGTGTATTAATTAAATAGGTCTCTTTTGCTAGATTTATCTATGTGCTTTTCAAATAATTTGATATGGTTTTGAAAAGATTTCCTTTGGACTGATATGGACAGAGCACTTCTACCATATCTTTGTGCACAATAGTCTTATCCACTTCATACCTTTCTTCCACCTCCCTACGCTTCTCGTCTCTTTATTTCACTTTGCAGCTTATTTTTCATCCATGTTTTCTTCCTTTATGAGTGTTTTGCTATCTTGCGCTTATTCATTCTTTTCCCTATCATTCTATTTTCCTGCTATGGAGCTTTAAGTAGGATGAGAAAACATTTGCGCTGTGCCCAGCACATGTCCAAATTAAGCATGGTTTGAAATGACCCAAAACACTCTAGCAACAAAAAGGCTCAAAGGGTCATTACACTTATTTTTATTAGTTTTCAGATACATAACACATACCTGCAAACAAAGCAAGCATAAGAAAGATTTATTGCACATTTTATACAAAGAGTTGCTACTTAATACATTGAGGCAAACTGAACAAGGGCGGCGCTGTTGGGAATGAACAACATGAGATTGGGGACGAAGGGACTCCTTTGGAGAAAACCGAACACATACGGGTGCCAAGTAACACTAAAAGTATTACAACATATTTCACAGTTACATGTTCTTCTTAACCCAACAATACATTCTAAATAAAAAATTACAGAAAGAAATGTATAGACGTAGAACATGTTATGTATGCGAATATGGCGTATAGTAGTAGATCGAAAGGATTTTTGCCTTGGTTGTCAGTCTTTTTCGATTTACCCTGGCATTGTCATAGTCGACAGAGGATGATTAGGTGTACGTTTTACTACTTTTCCATGCTAATGTTCAATAAAATAGTAGATAGATAAATAATGTGCGAGTCTGCTAGTTTTTAAATTAGACACTGGGAAAAATGTGTTTTCAACACAATCAGCATGTCTCAAGGGATTAAAAATATTTGAGGGATTATCAAGACCAGATAAAAGTTATATTTTTACAGGATTTTGGTGCTAAACTAGTATCTAAAAAAAAAACTGAGACATCATTTATTTCAATGCCTATAATAGCTATCTAGAGTAGAAACACAGACACTGATGTTTAAATCTTTTACTTACTAATCCACCCCCAATCTCTTGCATGCGTTTATTTACTTTCTCGAGGGCACAGCTGTTCTGCTAAGTGTAAACGAAAATGAGCGTTGCTTCTTCATGCTCATACGATCAAATAAACAAAGAAACAAGGTAGCCTGAGGTATTGTAAAAATGAATGCAACGTAACTCTTGACAATAAGAGCACAGCAACTCATCCTTGTTGGTTTCCCAGGTTCTCACAGTGTCAGATACCCACGTAGACACACCAACCTACTAGGGAAAGAGACATACCTGCCAGGGAAGAGTCTTAAGTTCACTTCACCTGGTGGAAACCTCACTAAGAAAGACGCCAGAGAAAGGGTTACTAACCACGGCTCACACACCAGAACACAAAGCACGATTAGTGCCTTGAAGACAGAGTAAGAACCAGGACCTTTAAATCTAAAGAACCAACTGTTCCACCTACACTGTTTCTAGAGATCACAGTCCGAACAGAACAAGAGTTCCCAACATTTTCAGCTTAGATGAATCAAGTGAACACCAAATTCAAAAGCAACATCAAATTCAAAAACTACCCATTTTCCAATGTAGCCCTGAACAGTGAGGACAAATCCCAAAAACGTGCACCCAAAAGAAGCTGGTGGATCCTAAATCTGCACAACAGTTAAGCTGAGTCCTCGGCCACACTCGGTAAATTAGGTCACAAAATGTGAATCCAAAAGACATCCTGAAGAATACAGACCTTGAAGAACAAAGACAGCAACACATATCATACAGAAGCAGAGTTTGGGACTAAACAGTTCAGCATCAATAGGGACAGGTGTAAAACCCACCATATAATACAGATAGAAACTAGATTAATACTTGGAAATCGGTTACCACACTGATTTCGGCTTGATGTCCCAAAATGTTAGTCCTTTTTGCTGGAGAAATTCTACCCAATTCAACATACATACTGTATATTATACTACAAGTGTTGCTTGACAAATTTTGGTGGATAATCCAGTTTCTGCCTAAAGCAAAGTTTAGAGTTTCACTTGCAATGCGAACTCAAGTTTATGTCTTCGTTTCCTATTAAGCCTATTGCTTTGTATCTATTTCCTGTCCATTTGGTTGTCTATCTCCTTTTCCTTGCATGTGTATATGTCTCTTCGGCACACAACTGTCTCACAGAGACTGTTCACAGGTCTTTGCTTTATCCACCCCCTGCCAGAGTTAAGTGAGTTGGAAAAATGAATTCCTCTGCCCAGAGGGATGCTGGAAATTTGTCATGGCATGCATGGAAAGAGAGGTAGAGTATCTTGAACAGCACTTGTATAATGAGTAACTATAGTAGGATTCACCGAGCTGTGGGCAAGAAGCGTCACTGTTCCATTGTTGTCCTTGATGAGCTTAATGCTGTTCTATTTTGATACTAAAGAGGGGCCCAGCTCACTGTTGAACCCCCCATTTGCGATGTGTTGAGTAGTGTTAGATTCTTGGTATTATCATTTGGGAGAAAATGTCACTTTAGAGGCGTTTAGCAGGGAATACTATTGTGGGAGATTACGCACTAGTTTGGTAATTTGATTGGACAAAGGAAAAGATTCTTGAGTAGTGATGTGACCAGTGAGGTTTTGAACTATTTATGTAGCGAAATGGTCTGGAGTCCGGCGCAGAAAACTGTGCAAAAGACCCAAGATGCACAGAGCTAGGAGAGGAGCATTTTGAAGGCTTTTGGTGGGCAAGGAGCTGCAGGGGCTACAACCATTCTTCCTATCTTTATCAGGCCTTGAATTTGAAATTCAGATATCTGAATTTGGTTTGTGTTAATGTCTGCACTTCAGTGCAGGGATTGATTGCCAGTTCAGGTGTGGGCTGTACATGTGGTTTGTCTATTTGTCATGGATTTTGTTCAAAATACATGTGGAAAGTGCATAGAGCAGGTTTCGTGAGTGGCAAACAGAACTGGCTTTCTAGTTGAGAAAATAAGTACCTCTGAGATGGGCAATAGAACCTGTGAAGAGAAGAGGTTCTAAGCAACAATTCCATTTATGGAGTGCGTACAATAAATTACTCAATGTATACATAGCCCCTTATTCTTTCCAGCAACTCCTGATCATTTGCAACGGCTTTTAGGACCTCAAATAACACTGTTGATACTGTCTGAGGCGGAGAAACACTTAAAATCATTTATATGGAGAAAAGGCAATCAGGCTTTGATACCACGATTTTCAGATCACCAAAAGAGCATAGAAAAATCAAGTGTTATTCCTTCAGAAATAACAACAATTGAGGTTTCAATCCTCACAGTTTATTCTTTAATTGGTTTCTTCTTTTACATACTGTCGAATGGCAGTTTTTTCTACTTTGCATGCATTGAAGATATTGTTTTCAATGATCTCATGATATTAATACTTCCACCACTAACATGGATGAGCAAACCTTCAATCCATGAATATTTTAGCAGCATTATACTGGGGGAAGAATCCAACACCAGTGGATGCAATATGCGAATTTCCATAATTTCCATAGACAGATTGAAAGGCTCATTTATATGGATGAAATACAAAAACAAATCTAATTATCCCCCAAAGCATAGAGTGGGAAAGCCTTCCTTAATATGAAGGGATAGATTGCGGCTAATATTCTTATTTATATTTGATACTGGGTATGTGCAGAGGCGGATGGTGTCTAGATTAGATGCAAAATATGATAACTAGGCCACAATTTTCCTACTGAGCTGTTTGGAATAAAGCAAGGAGAACAAAATTATATATACAAATCTGGTCATGGATGAGAACGGAAAATTAATGTCTTCAAGACTTCTATTACAAGTGCTAAATAATTTAAAGTCCTGCTCTCCTCTAAGGATGCTAGATGAGAACAAGGCCAGCACTAGTTTTGAAAAAAAAGAAATACTTTGAAAACGGCAAAGTATCACCTTTGCAACACTGATCAGATAATCTATTTCTGGTTGGCTCTACATACGGCTTTACTCATAACTAATATTCAACTTTAGAACTGCCTAGTACTGTTCTACTCAATTCCCCATCCAATCCTAGATCCTGTATTCTGGTCCACAATTGTTAGTAAATATGATATGGCAACTCACTAAGAAACAATTTGAACAGAGACAAGAACTTAATTTAACACACTTTAATTTGAGGGAAATGGAATATAAGAATAGTTTTTATTTTAGGAACTGCATTGAGACAAAGACGGATGCATTTCAATGTTATGCTCGCCATGCGCAATTTAAAGCCAGGTATGCCGCGTGTTGCTTTTATTTACTTTGCATGAGTAGACAACCAGATAAGGATCCAATCATACGTAGACTTAATAACATGGAAGGGTCGATAACAGAGGGTTTCACTTATAGCTACTTCTGATTTTCTTCAGTATCCAATGGAAACCATTGCCTTAGGTTTCACTGATTGGTAAAAATATGTACTAATTAAAGTAGAATTTTTTGTTTAGAGACATGCAGTTACATGAAAGAGGGAACAGGTGAACCGAAAGACCAGATTATATGTAGGTTGAAAAGGAAAATGATGAAGAGGTGAATGGTAAGAATTATGGGGATAAAAGAGGAGCTAAATATAGAAAAGGTTAGGTAGAATAGATTAGCACTCAGGTGTGGCCAAACTGCAGCCCATATTGGAGGGTTAACAAAATGTAAGGTGATAAGAGAAAGAAACATAAGGGCTTAATGCAGACTAACAGGTCTGTTGTGGTCAAAAGGCAGTTTAAGGCCCAAAACCCATTAGACCGTGAAACGCTTGTAAGCTTATTAGTGTACAGTGGCTAAGGCTTCGCGTGTTAAATTACGTTTTTACAGGTGTGGCATGACGTATCAAGGTTGAAAAATGCAAAAAACACAGTTGATGGACAGAATGCAGAACAATGTCATACATTCACCCCAGTACAAAGATCTTGGCATAAATCCATCGTTTTTTTGCTCACCACACCACCCCAGTTCAGACATGGCCATATGCAAATCAGCCTTGACCCTGTGCCTCATGGCAACAGTCCAGCCCGAACTGCCAAGCCATGTCTTCCCTGGACCGGAATCAAGCATCCTAGGGCCGGTTTCTGGCTATCAGCCGTCTTCAGCCAGGATCGCTTGACTCCAGTGGTGTGGAGAGCACGGGACTCACGTCTGAGCATACCCGTCTCACTCGGGGTGAAAAATGCAAAAACACAGTTGATGGACAGAATGCAGAACAATGTCATACATTCACAAAGTACAAAGATCTGGGCCTAAATCCATCGTTTTTTTGCTCACCAACTACCCCAGTTCAGACATGGCCATATGCAAATCAGCCTTGACCCTGTGCCTCATGGCAACAGTCCAGCCCGAACTGCCAAGCCATGTCTTCCCTGGACCGGAATCAAGCATCCTAGGGCCGGTTTCTGGCTATCAGCCGTCTTCAGCCAGGATAGCTTGACTCCTGTGGTGTGGAGAGCACGGGACTCGCGTCTGAGCATACCCGTCTCACTCGGGGGGAAAAATGCAAAAAACACAGTTGATGGACAGAATGCAGAACAATGTCATACATTCACCCCCGTACAAAGATCTGGGCCTAAATCCATCGTTTTTTTGCTCACCACACCACCCCAGTTCAGACATGGCCATATGCAAATCAGCCTTGACCCTGTGCCTCATGGCAACAGTCCAGCCCGAACTGCCAAGCCATGTCTTCCCTGGACCGGAATCAAGCATCCTAGGCCCGGTTTCTGGTTATCAGCCGTCTTCAGCCAGGATAGCTTGACTCCAGTGGTGTGGAGAGCACAGGACTCACGTCTGAGCTAAAGAATGATGATGGATTAAACCCAGATCAGTTGACTGGGGGTGAGTGTTTGATTTGCTCAAACGCTCCGTCCATCATCCCCTTTTGTATCGCTTTGTTCGCCCTAAGTTGGCAAGGTATGCTCAGACGCGAGTCCCTTGCTCACTTGGCCACTGGATTCAAAATAGCCTGGCTGATGAGGATTATGAATCCGAAACCGGTCCCAGGATGCTTGTTTCTGGTCCAGGGAGGACATGGCTTGGCAGTTCGGGCTGGACTGTTCCCATGAGGCACAGGGTCAGACTGATTTGCATATGGTCATGTCTTAACTGGGGTGGCTGAGTGAGCTAAAGAATGGTGATGGATTAAACCCAGATCAGTTGACAGGGGTGAGTGTTTGATTTGCTCAAACGCTCCGTCCATCATCCCCTTTTGTATCACTTTGTTCGCCCTAAGTTGGCAGGGTATGCTCAGAAATGAGTCCCTTGTTCACTTGGCCACTGGATTCAAGATAGCCTGGCTGATGAGGATTATGAATCCGAAACCGGTCCCAGGATGCTTGTTTCCGGTCCAGGGAGGACATGGCTTGGCAGTTCGGGCTGGACTGTTCCCATGAGGCACAGGGTCAGACTGATTTGCATATGGCCATGTCTTAACTGGGGTGGCTGAGTGAGCTAAAGAATGGTGATGGATTAAACCCAGATCAGTTGACAGGGGGTGAGTGTTTGATTTGCTCAAACACTCCGTTCATCATCCCCTTTTGTATCAAGGTTGAAAGCAGCCCCTGCATAAGCAAAGTAAAAATGGGCAGGGTAGGGAGAAAATGCACAGTCCTTTTAGTGGTGTACAGGCAATAGTGCGTGGACACCAGTATGGCCATTCATGTACTTCTGTCAGCACCGAGTCTGCTTCTGGGAGAAGGTGGTTTATGGTCAACTATGTCACAGGACGACAAAAACATCTAGGAACAAGCAAGCATGGGAGACTGGAGGATGGACGTATGCGCACAGAGAGTAGTGGAAGGCATTGAGGAGAAGCGTGAGCCTGGAACTGGGCCCCATCTTACAGAAACGTGCTGTTGGATGGGAGCTGGCCAAAAACAGTAGCCTTAAGTGAGAACATGCCACACAGGGAAACCTAGAGATGTGAATATGTCCACCGAGTAATCGGACACACAAAGCCCATGGAAGGGAACTGGCTAAATGTGGGAACTATGCAATCAAACTAGCCAAAAATGGAGTTTGGATAACTTAAAACGCCAAAAATGTAAGATGTGGGAGAAACCCACAAGCAGAGCTGAATGAAATTAATCAACCACAAATTGCTGCTGACGTAAGTCCTAAAGGGGCGTCAGGAATACACAGGGTCCACAGGGAGGCCGAGTAAAGGACAGATCTAAAGAACGAATTTGGAAAAAAGAACTGGGAACACCAGAAACATTTGATAGGTAAAGCAGCCACATGGGGAGATTGATAAAAGGCACCAATAAAAAGGGAGAGGGGGCATGAATGGCAGACAGCTACACAGGAAGCATGGGTAGGACTTGGTCAGGAAAAGTGCCAAGGAAGGGAATTTGTCACACCAGAAGGTTTAAACAGGCGAGAAGCTTGACTGGTTAGAAAAATGTCAAAGTCTAGCAGAGCACGAGTTTACCACACCAAATCTGATAGTCCACCAAACAGCTATCGGAATGCTTAAAATGTCAAGCTCAATGTTTCGCAGACCCAAAATTAACGACAATAGCAATGATTGAAGAAATACACAAGATATCGATTCTTGAGACCTGAAGGGAAAAAAATAACTTCAGTCAACAACAGCAATCACATTTTGTAAATATGACTTATGTTTTTCAAAAGTTGTGTGTTTTCACAGGCACACAGATTTATTTATTTATTTATTTTGAAAGTTTTATATAGCGCGAACAAGATCTTCGCAGATATCAGAGCGCTTTACAGAGGAGGGGAGCATATATACACAGATACATCAATAGTGTTAAAAGTACAGTGTAGTGATATCATAAACAATCAAGTAATTCAATTTCAAAGTCATACAAAAATGCAAAGGGTTCGAACAAGTAGTACAGATCAGTACAGATGTTTAAAACGAGTAGAAGAGAGAAGTCAGGAAAAAGGGGAGCAAGTAAAAGTACGGCGATAACGTCGATGCAGCGCAGGGGTGATAGGAGGTGAACACCCAGGTAGAGGAGGGTGAGGTTAGTATCAGAGAAGGTAGAGATTGGGCAGAGTAGTAAGAAGTGGGAAAATGTTAGGAGGGATCTTTTAGCCGGACAAACAGAAAGAACAAGCAGCAGTTGTCAAGGCAATCTGAGCTATGGGCGGACAGAAGTGGGTGTAGGAGGGGCAGAAACACTAGAGTTTAGTTAAGGTAGGGGCACAGCAATTAAATATCTTAAGACGAAGGTCCAAGCAGCAGATACAGATGTGGGGACCCTTCGAGGGGAGTATAGTCAGAGGTAGCATGAGGGTAGTTACACATATCGGAAAACACAGATCCTTGCAGCAGTGCCGGAGTGTTGAGACAGATCCCACCCTCGATCAAAAACCAGGACACATAAACACAATACAGAGAAAATATTAAAATATCAGAAGTGGTGGCCTTGATAAATGGATGGGTATCCAGAAAGGTAACACATCTTCATGTCTAATGGTCACGCCAAAAGGCAATGTGGCATACATTCCCTCTTAGATGCAGAGGAATAACTTAAAACTTTCTGTACCTTTCATACAGAATGAGAAGAATGCAGACCCCACTAATTCAAAGGTATGGTTCTACTGGCTTCAACACTGCAGTGGAACACAGAACTGGAAATTTAGGCCACTTGCTCAAAACTGCCTCTAGGAGAAGTGCTTCCAGGCTATGTGCATCACAGCAACTGGCTTCATCTACTGAAGCTTCAGTAATTGAAGGCATGGTGGTGATCGACATCCAGCAATCCCATCTGTTGTGTTATGTGTATTTGGTAAAGCGCACTATCACGTGTGAGGGTATCCTGGCGCTGAGCAGATGTGTGCCTCGCCATGCCTATGGTAGGTTGGTTAATTGAAAAGCCATGTCTTCAGCTTTGTGTGGAATTCAGGGAAAGAGGAGGAGGCTCTGATGTAGAGTGGAAGGCTGTTCGATGCTTTAGAAACGATGTAAGAGAACGCTTGTCCTCTTGATCTGGTTCTGTGTATGCGTGGGATGTGTGCGTGTAGGGGTCTGGTAGATTGGTGGTAGGAGATGTGACTATTCAGGTAAGTGGGTCCTGAGTTGTGTAGTGCCTTGCATGTGTGTGTGAGTAGTCTGAATTGAGCGCGTCTGTGTATCGGGAGCCATTGAGTTCCCTGAGGTGTTATTTAAGTTCTGTGTGGGTGGATGAGTACGAGTCTGGCTGCCAAGTTCTGTATGGTTGGTAGTTTTCTGGTGAGTTGTTTAGTGATCCTGGTGTAGAGGGTGTTACCACAGTCGAACTTGCTAGTGACTAGGGTGTGGGTGTCATTTTTTTAAGTGTTGCTTGGAAGCCATTTGAAGATCTTCCCCAGCATCTTCAGGGTGTGGAAGCAAAATGCAGGGACAATGTTGACTTGTTCGGTCATATAGAGTTTGTTTGCTGTTGATTAATATTCCAAGGTTCTTGGCATGGGTGTAGAGTTCGGAAGGACCCCAGTTGGAGTCCCAGGGTGAGATGATCTTGCCGAAGATCACTGCTTCTGTCTTGCTGGTGTAGAGTTTGAGATAGTTGGTGTTCATACAGTGAGCAATTTCAGTCTTGTAGGTGGTGAACTTATTTCTTGTGTTGGAGATGAATTTCCCTTGTAAGAAACATGTAAGAGCCTGACATTTGTCAAAAATATGTGGCATGAGAACCAAAACATCTGACTCAAAGGATCCAAAGGACCCTATGACATGTTTCAGCTTAAGCACAACATTCTGACTGACCGATAAGGAGGAGGAGAATGCATGGCAATTAGCATTATCAGTTCATAAGGAAAGCTTCACTTAGAAATCGTAACCTCTGCATATAAAAAAATACCTACTTTGACATCTGGAGCAGTGTTTAATGGCATTGAGATGACCACCACGTGTAAAAAAAACTGCAACTTGCAAAGAGGACAAGGCCCATAAACCAATACAAAGTCCTGTTGCATTTTTCCATGACCAACCAACACAGATGGACAGACTAGAGTGCACCCATCTAGCTTATTTAGGTAGAACACATTCTGTTTTCCTGATACTTATCAGACCCACCCACCCATGGCAAACAAAAGAAAGAATTTTAAGACAAGGAAAACTGCTCTGAGCCATAGATGTCTCCCTTTACCCACACGTCTTATGTTTTGAAGGTTGTAATCGATCTATGAAGATTTTTTGGTGACATTGTGATACTCAATAAAGTGGGGTGCAGAATCCCAAAAGTAATCTTGTCTAATTCAGTTTTGGCCCATGTAATCACTCTAATACCAAATAATCCATTAACAAAAGCCTCGGTTTTAAGTCTTTTTGGCCACACTGGAAAACAAATATACCTCAATTTATATGCTCTCCCACTCCCAGTGTCCAAATTCCTGCTATGATTTTTGTCAAAACAAGCTTCTTCCTGCCTTCATCTTCTCTGCTAGGTTTGATTACAAAGCCAATACATGTTCAACATTCTAAAAGGACCAACACACTAGGCCACTTTTCATCTCTAGTTCTGCCTCCTGGGTTTGAACACTTTGAAAACTATAGACTTTTAAAAAGAGCCTTTCGGTTGAAATATAGGTAAACACAAGACCTTAGTTATGGGGATCTTTTCACCGAAAAAAGAAAGGTGGCATAACCATACTCAATTAATTTTGCAGAATCCGGGGTTCTGGAGAGCAACCTTATTTCGCTGCCTGTTCGATTTCTAGGATGTAATAACACTTAAGGGGGAGAGCGAAAGGAACATTATGGATCACCACCAATCAACAAACATACAACACTAACATTTACTAATGAACATAATTAGCTCTTGGTGCTTCCATGCTCAATGTTTGACAGAAATGTAGGAACCCGAAACCCTGTGACACCCTACTAGTGAATGAAATAATCATTCTTCGTGGTGTCTCCCACCCAATGAATGATACCTTTACAAAATATGTGCCTAAAGTGTGGTATTAGGAAATTATAGGGATCCTCAATCACAAAATGAAAAAGGACAAACTGAATCAAGGAATCAGAGCAAAACAGTAGAAACACAACGGATAAAAATCAGCAGCCAAGCAGATGGGACTGTCCCAGTTTGCATGTTAATGAAACCCTGAGCTATGCACAACAGGACGCATGACCAAAATACAGAAATAATCAATGCCCTTGGAGCATATTTTTCTAAACTCTCAACTGCTGTTGTGGCAAACTTTGCTGCTAACATAGTTATAAACAAGCCCAGACCTTCCCAAGGGGAGGAACCAGCAGATGGGAGGAGGAAGCAGTAAACACTGAAATCACTTGATCAGCTACCACTTACAGCTGATGGTAAGAGGGTGTTTCTTCTGTATGACACCATGGATTGGTGCTATGCTGAAAAAAACGGCTTCTAGGTGCTTACCACAGAAAATGCGCAAAAGTGAAAATATTTAAGGTCAGATAACGCTGTAACAGTTCCACCAAGATTGTGAATTGAGATTTCAAAATAAAAGCTAATCTATACAAGCAATGATCTTTCAGGGTGACTTCAATAGACCTCCATGAAGCACAGGGCAAGGACTGGTTTATTTTTGCAAGGGGTGCTTCATCTGGCACTTGACAGACAAGTAGACTCACTGAAATCAGATTACAGATAATATTGAAAAACCCTCTGGTACTCTGTAATATCGGAAAGGCAAAGTGCTGCGTTCTACAAAACATCGAATTAAATAATCACCTGTGCAACAGATCCACCACGCGACAGGTTAGAATGTATAACATTTTAATTCAGCAACGTCACTGGTCTAAATAACCTGTATCGATAAAAACGAGATCTGGAAAATTCCTTATTTAACAGCTTTAATGGCGAAGTTTTCGAGCACTCCTGCTCGACTTTTTTCCCATTTTGACAATGAAGAAATTTAAACATATCTCCCGTGCTGCATAGTGTAAGCACAAAAGCTAAAGGGAGAGCGTTTTAGAAAACTGGCTTCCAATTGACTTGATTATGAGGGACTTCTAGACCAAGATATTGATAAATCTAAACTGCAATTTTTGGGGGGCTGGGGGGTGGGGGGGAACACAACACATCCAGATGACTAAAAATATCCCTTGCACTCTATCTGTAGAAGTCTGGTTCCAGTTGTCTTTTGGCAGAAAGACTTTCGTTGACTCATATCAAGAAGTTCCCGGTACAAACCATACAATCTTATGATACGCAAAAATGTAGGCTGCACTTGCCATGAAAAGGGTATATCCGCCTGTGACTCTCACCACAAATATGTGGTTGGATGCACACCTGTGTGTAATAGATGAGAGTGGACTGGGTATCCTCAATCCCAACAATTGAGACCTTAAAACATCAAGTACCTCAGCTTAACTGAACATCCCACTTTCACAAATATATCAAGGGTTTACTATATGAGGGTGGTAGGCGTCAACACTAATTTTTGGGGACCTGGACATCAGAGGCGGTTACTCTATAGGAGCGTAGCGGCGTTGACCCCCTGCCTCCACTATAATCCTGGCTCTTTATTTAAATAAACAAAAAAAAACAAAAAAATACTTTCCCCTGTAACGCGCATCATTCATTGCTTCCTTAATGGGGGCAGGGCCGCACTGAGTTGTCCATCTAAGCAGCAGGTGTGGTTGATTAGGGCAACCAGCTGAGGCTATGTGACTGAACAGCGCATGCCAGACTGACCAGTATTTTGTTGTGGCCAGTCAGACATGCGTAGTTCAGGTTCCACATTCAGCACTGCCACAGAGCTGGCGAAGGAGAGACAGTCCCAAAGGTTTCGTATTGAGCACTGAGCCCACTTGTCCTAGCCAATCCGGACACTACTCTTATGCTCTTTACTATTATAGAAAACATGAGAGCAGTGGCTGGGAGGGAGTAGTCACTTAGCTTCTGTGAGCCTTCAATGCACTCCAATACAAACAGGCAGAGAGCGACAGGTGTATTTTCAAAGTGTCGGCTCTCGCCTGTATAACATTTGAAAACAGTCTCACTTGCCTGTTAGACATATATTTGGAATTTTTATAGCCAAAGTCCCACATTGAACTGGGATGACTTTGGACGTGCACTGTCCCAAAAAAGAACGCCCCCCCCCCCCCGAATATATTATGTCAGTGTTTTTTAAAGTTACCCATTGAATTGTATTATGCATTAGTAGCATTGTATTTACATGTCCCTCATTGAAATGCATCTTCAGTGGCAGTTTTATGTCGCCTGTAGAATTGCACGGTAGGTTAGTGGCAGTCTGCTTTCATGACCCCATCAAATTCCATTGTAAGCCACAGGAAGCACATCTGCATGTATCTCATAAAATTGTATTGTAGGTCGTACGCAGTGTATTTTCATGCCTTCCAAAGAACAGCAGTAACAGATAGTGGTAAGGTATTTTCAGACTCCTACAGAATTGCCTTATAAATCAGTGGCACTATATTTTCATGGGCCCGACTGCACTGCACGGCTTTAGATTGAGAATATTTTCATTTCCCCAGAAGACTGCATTGTAAATCAGTGGCTGAATATTTTCATTTGCCACATTAGATGACACCAAGTCAGCAGCAGAGTACATTGGTGTCTCCCATAGGACTGAATTGTGATTTGGATACATTAATTATCGATAAAGGCACTGTTACCCGACTGGATGCCATGGCTTTGGATCAGCGTAGACCATTTGAGGTGTAAATCTGAGGCTACATATATTCACAAGACCTTTAGGACTGCACTTTAAGTGTACATTCACGTGTGACTGTGTTGGAAGTTTGTGTTAGCTTTTATTTCATAACTGCCATAAGTCTGAACTGTAAATGTATTTCAATGACTCCCATAGGACTGCATTGTAAATCAGGGGCAGTGTATTTTCATGTCTCCCAGAGAATTGCATTGTCAGTGATAGTGTATTTTAATGTCTCTCATTGAATTGCATACAGTACCATACTATATAATGTCATACCATACCACATCATACCACACAATGACCGGTTGTACCATACCACAGCACACTATGCAATGTTCAGCAGCCGTGCAGTGGTGAATCATGGCTAAAGAAATTGCCTATGCCAATCGATCACACATTGCGGTGACCTATTGGCTTTGCAAATGCTTATTTAAATGTTTTTGTCAGCCTTCCTCCATTAGGAATAGTGCCTTTAGTAGTCTAAACATCAGCACTCCATTCAAAAGAGAAATCGCCCTTATTGTTCCACACTCTTCACTAAGGTCGATTCACCCATTAAAGCAAAGTTTCGTTTGGACTGTGAACCCAGACTTGGCAAGATGCGCACAAACGTTGTTTTGACTTTGAACTTAGATTGCTCTTGAAGTGTTATGGCCTAGCCACTATCTGCACTAATGTTTGAATTCTAAAATCGAAGTACAACTATATTTAATTTTTACCTTGGAACACAGCAAATAGTCCATCAATTATGGATAACGCCAGGCATGTACAGGTTACTTTTAGAGAGTGTTGACAGAAGATGAAGCAATACTAACTAGTACCTGGAAATATGGCAGAATATTTGGTGTAGCCCAAGCCTGGTTTGGTGACCGAAATTAATGAAGGAATAGTCCAATACGGCTTACTTAGAAAATATTTAGACCACCCTCTCTTCTGATTTGCTAGCCAAGAGATGACAAAAAAACATTGGCATAGCCAATAGGTCTCGCCTTTCGGACCTTATATGTGTGTAGCCATGCAGCACATTATCTTAGTTACTACTGTTACTTCATGTGCCACTGGCGAATGGTCACACACCCAAGGGAGGCTTTCGTGCTATTTAATGAACACTGGAAATGCAATTCATGCTTAGATGGTGTTATACATGAATCCCTGACCCAGCCTTCCTTTGAAGGATGGCAGAAAGGCTTTCAATTCCAGGCAGATGGTTCCCAACTCCAACATGCTGATGTGACCCTGAGTCTCCGCTAGAGACCAGAGGCCTCTGATCTTCAATTATCCGAGATGGCAGTCCCAACCCGGAAGCGATGCATCAGTCACCATGTTAGGTCGGTGGAGTAAGGAGAGATATCTGCTGCTGGCGTAATTTGTGATCCAGCTGCCGTCAATGTAGGTCTTTTGCAGTCTCCTCCAAAATATGGATGTTGTTGGAGAGGTCTCCCTGGTACTCTGGCCACTGGAACTTCATATTCCCCTGCCGAGCCCACATATGCCACCTGGTATGCTTAGCCAGTAGAATGAGGAAGGCCATCTGTCCCAGCAACCTCACAGTCTTCTTCACCGAGATCCAGGACAGAGGTTGAAACATCAGTATCATAGCCCGAATGTCCTGGAATGTCTAGTCCAGAGGAGAGGTGCGAAACTGCACCGTGACCAGAATGGCACAGATGAAGGGGAGCATCTTTGAAGGAGCCAGGTGTGACTTTGGCACGTTGATCAGAAATGTGAGAAGTTAGCCTGGCATATGATGTCCACTAGTTCTAGTGGGCACCTTGTACCAGTATAATTGACCCTTATTGATGGTGGTTGTAAATTCAACCTTATAGAAAGCTATCCAAGTGGTAGCGTGAACCAGCAGTCTTCAGGCTAAGTCTTAAGTAGGCGAGTTAGGCAAGTTGTTTTACCATATGTAATCCCTTGAATACCAAACGAAAGGACACCAGACAAGGTATATATCAAATATATATGTATTTTATCTAAACACAACCCCTCTGCACTCTTTATGAGGTCAAAGGTAAAAATACAATACAAGTCACACAGTTAATATACGATAAGTTGCACAGTATACGTTATGCCCAAGGGGCCTCACAAACCATTTACTAAGAAAGTTGTATAAGTACCACGTGAGAGTTAGAAAGCAGGCCTAAGGCCTGTGGAATCGCTGGGGCTACACAAAACAACCAAAAGTTAGGAAGTAGGAGGCCCACGGAAGACGCGTACAGTGTCTAAACACAGACACGGGTTACCATTGACTTTCTATGGGAAACAAAGAAGTTACAAATATGCAATTTAAGGACACTTCCGGATGGACTAGGATGGAACCCTTTTAAACTAGGACACTTCGAGAGTCAAGACCCACGGGAGCATAGAAGTACTCGTGTTACCTCACCCAGGGAACCCGGGTGCATAGGTGTCTTTTCGTGTTGGGTTTCGTCGTCGTTTTCTATGGAGAGCTGCAAAGAAGTGCTGCAGGCGACCAGAGGAAAAGTGTCCAGGTGGAACCAAGGGTGGATCGGTGATGTGAAGAACCTGAAAGCAGAAGGGACAGAGTTTAGGTCACTAGCCAGTGACCAGGAAGGTACCAGGCAATTTTGGGTGCTTGAAGGCTCTGCTAGGAAAACCCTTGTCCAGGCACTGATCCTTAGTCGGATCGACTATTGAAATGGCCTGCTGCTTGCTGCAATCGAAGGAGTGTTGGCTAAGTTACAAGTCATTCAGAACACAGCAGCTCGCCTTGTTCTGAATGCCCCCCCCGAGAACTGCCTCTAAGCCCCTCCTTGAGCAGCTACATTGGCTCTCAATCCGACAAAGAGCCAAATTTAAAATATGCTGCCTGATTCATAAATGTCTGAATGGACAGGGGCCCGTCTATCTCGAGCGGAAATTTGTCCCCTACGTCCCAACACGATCTCTCAGATCGAGCAACAATCTCCTCCTAGTGGTCCCCCGTGCCAAAAAATCCAGACACGGATGTAAAGCTCTGTCCGTTACTGGTCCCAAGCTGTGGAACAAACTCCCTCTGTCTCCGAGACAATGTAAAGAACACCTCCCATTTCGAAAACTTCTAAAAACCACTCTGTTCAATAATGATATCTAGTTTCCACCTCCATTTCACGCCTTCTGTTTACCGGTTCCAAAAGCGCAGAGATACTCCAGCTGGAGTGGATTCAAGCGCTATATAAACCAGCAAATAAATAAATAAAGGTGAAGAAGGTGAGTTTGTCTCTTCAACCATGAGGTCCAGGAGGCATCGACAATGACCAGGCGCTGGATTTGAGCTGTCCCACGATGGATCTAGATGACTACGGTGTTGGTATCCGGATTGGACCCAACAAGCTTTGGCAACCGCAACCCACGCAGGATGTCGAGATTGGCTCTGTAGTAGCCCAGAAATTTCTGTGGCACTTCTCCTTTTCAGGGAAGCTGGGACAAGCCTGGAGCAACCAGGAAAGCAAAGTAAATTTAAGATGGCATCTTCAGGGGGCTCACTAGCCAACGGGCAAGGAACCGGGAAGACGCATCGAGCTCAAATGCAAAGGCAGGGCCCACGGGACACTTGCGGAGTGTGGGGGCCTGGGCTTCGGTGCAAATGGTGCTCGGGGCTTCTCATACCCCAATGCACAACTTACTGAGGCTTCAGGAAAGGAGTGCAGGTAGCAAAATGCAGGATGTCCAAGATTTCCAAGATGTCCAGTCCCACGTCTCTCATGTCCGCCACGGGTCTCAGCTTTGCTGTGGATGTGGATCGGGGTCAGAGAAGTCTGGAAGTCCAGTTCTTGAGTCGCAGAGTCTTCGGGTTCCGACGGGAGCCTTGAAACTGCAGAAGTTGCTGTTGGTGCCTGTTTGCACTGGATGGTCACTCCTTGACCACAAGGGAGATGTCTTACGTCTTCCAGTCAGAATTGAATGTCGAAGGTCCAAGATATGTCTTTCAAAGATTTGTCCAGGATAATCTAAAGTCTCAGGGACACAGCTCCTATACTTATACTAAGAAAGGGGGCTGGATTACCTGACTAGGTCCCTCCTATGGGTGGACCTGAGAAGGGGGTGGTTACACCCCATTCCCTTTGCCCAGTTTCGCGCCAGAGCAGGGCTGGAGAAACCCAGCAACTGGTTTGAACCGGGCTATGCATGGAGCACCGTGTGTGCCTCAGGCAGCGTCTGAAAAAGCATCTGCTGATGCAGCCCTCCCTGCCCCAATACACAAAACCCTGTCTGGGGAGGTGCTGGCACCTCCCTGGACAGGAAACCTATTGTCCAGGCCTCCCCTGCTAGAGTTTCGTCCAGCAGTAGGAGGTCAGACTTTTGTCTGTGGCAGCAGCATACATTTTGTGTGACGCTGAGGCTGTTAAACTTTGAACCGGGTAAAGCTGTAACTAAATGTCTTCTCCCTCTAGAAGGGTGGAATGCTACCCCCGCTGCCAGAATTGATGGGGGGGGGGGGGGTAGTATTCCAAAGTGTTTGACACCTTAAACGACATGTTTTGATAAAGCCAAACCAAAAGTTAGCATTAACCGCGAGGATTATGATGCATTGAAGAGTATATGGTATGGTTATATCATAGAACAGCTATAAGGAGATGGTTCCGAAAGCTGCAGAAGGGCTCAGCTCATGCTAGGGCACCTTCTCACATAAAACCAAGCACACTGCCTCCAGGATTGTCGAGGCCTACCATAGGAGTGGCTTATAGGTGTATATGTGTCTATATACAAAGGTAGATATAGGTATACTATATCTAAGTAAGGGGTGATTACACCACCTTACCCAGGCTGTGTGAACAGACCTGTGATGTCAGTTTGGAAGGCAAACCAGGGGTGGCACAATACATGCTGCAGCCCCTGGAAGGCCTAAGGTGCACCTATGCCCTGGGTACCTATGGTACA